>NW_018392521.1:29810-34151 GCF_900095145.1 Mus pahari | reverse complement strand
ACTTGGGTGGATGTTTCCATGGCTGAAGGACTTGCAAATTGGATTGTCACCACTATGTCACACCTAAAGGAATGGGCCAGTATTGGCAAATTGGCACTGTGCTGCGTGCTCATCAGTGTCTTGGCCTTTTGGTGCATCTGCCGCATACAACATCAGCATCGCAGGGCTTAAGCTCTGTTGATACAAGCCTTTGCAGCTGTGGAGATGNGACAATCTCCTCAAGTGTGGCTTGGCATGTTAGAGAAGTAGTCAATGACGGGTAAGACTCCCTGGGCACGTTACCAAACTAAGACAGGGATCAGACCACTGCTGTCTGTCTCCTGATGACGGGTAAGGAGCATTGTTGTAGGGGGCAACCTAAGACAGGCATTCTCTCTGACTAATTAAAGAATAAGGGGGAGATGTGAGGAGCAGGTTTGGCTGTGGCCCCTAGATGGCGCCCGGGACTGCTGCCAAGTCTAACAGCTAACTGACATCCTCATATCCCTCAAGATAGCCACATCCATTAAACTGCACTGCACAGGTGCACCACGACGAAAGATCAGATGAAGTGACAAATGTAGTCCTGAGCCAATGAACTATGCCTACGTGGATGGGGTGATAGGGAATGGACTACAGGGTATAAAAGGGGATGACCGAGAGATCGAAAGTGGTGGATCGTTTTAGTGCACATAGTTATGTTCCTGAATAAACTGCTTTGAGAAGGACATCGGTTTTGTCGCTTCTTTTCTGCTGGTCGGAGATGGCAGCGACAAACAAGTAGATCTTTTTTTTTTTTTTTTTTTTTTTTGCCTAGACATGAGTATGTCTACTTTTAGGATGCTATAAGGCATTTAGTAAGTTTGACATTCAAATTTTAAAAATAACAAATGAGATTTAAATAATGTGCACAGGAATATTTCCTCCCTTTCTTGTTAAAAGAAAAAGTTTTAAAAAGTTTTGCAGTACCTTGAAATAATAGCATCCATTTGCAGTAATCGATTAAGTCCTCAAGAATTAACACGATTGGGTGGAAATAGGTAGAAGCTGAGGACAATTAAGAACAATTTTTTACAATTTGACAGGCACAACCTTTGAAAAGACCAATTTATTATGTAAGCCATATTATTTTGTACAAATAAGATTATATGGCCAATTATTTTTATGTAAGGTCTGAAATCTGTCGGGTAAAAATTTAACATGGCATTGTCTTGAGAGGCCTTGTCCAGGCAAGCTAGGACAAATTATTAATGTCCAAACATAAGTCTCCTTAAGAGAACAGCATTTTTATNTTATGAGTTGTATATGCACAAACAATTGCAAATTGTGACAAGTTGAGAATTATAGCATTTGAAAGACAAACAATATTTGAGCAACTTTAAGCTGAATATATAGACCATTAATATACAATTTAAGGCTTGATTAACCTTTTAAAAAAAAACTGTCTACAGCACCCAGTTTAATCATTTGTGCTGAAGCAGGAGGAAGCTAAAAAGAATAAACATGTGATCTGATTTACAAATACTTTTTTTTATAAAAAGCTGCTATAAATACAGTAAAAAGGGTTGTAAGCATACAAATGCATGCATAAAGGCAATTTTTATGGCTAGGATGATTGTCAATTGTATCTAAAAATTATGGTATGCAGTAGGCCAAATAGTTATATCTTGCAATACCCAATTTGATTGCTGTTTGGAAAGGGGAATTCTTAATTTTAATTAGTACCACAGCACCTTTACAATAGGATGTTAAGATTTTTCTTAGAGAAGAAAAATGATTTTACATTAATGTCTTGTCATGCCAAACAATTACTGTGGGTGTTTAATAACTATAACTGAAATAAGCAGCTAGTATATAGTTACCAAAAAGTACAATTGATAACCATTAGAAAAGCTTCTTTTGTTTTTGCAAGGACTTTTGGTTTTTAACCAATTAAATTGTGTCTCTCAAGATAAAATAGAAAGGTTTAAATTAATTTGAAGCCTTATAATAAGATATTAGCCCATTAACATCTCTTGGAAGCTTGAAAAAAAATAAACATTTTGAAGCAANTTAATTTTTTGTTTTAAAATTTTAAATATCACAATTTTATTTAGCGTAACTAAAACCTTAAACATCAAAAGGATATGGTCTCTGAAAGCAGGATTCTAGGTAAACCTTTTTGTATAGGTTGTAGCTAATACTTATCACGCTGAAAAATTTAACTCTTAGCTTATTGTATTAAAGCAGAGACAATAAAAATTATTTTTATAATGTAAGCTGTATAAGCTATACTTAGAGGCAAAACTCATTAGTGATAACCAGTTTACCAGAAGCAAACCCTTAACAATTATCTAGTAAAAACAAACTCTTTAATAATTTTATTTGAAGTAGGCAAACCATTTTATAATATCTGATTGATCTCTTATAAATTTTGAATTAAATCTTTACTATTAGTAACACATGGGCAGTCTCCCTGAAGGCAGGGCATGTGGCCAGAAGAACTTTCTTTGGTGTGGTTTGTGAAACAAAGGAGAAGCCCCTGGTTTGTGAAACAAAGGAAAAGCTGCCAAGGCCATTTTGAGCTTTGTCCTCTCCATGTGGGAAGGCTAAGCCCAGTTTTAAAACACTATTACATTACAAAGTTTGGCTGCCAAAGTATACCCATGAGTGTATGTCTTATTTTTAGCCTACATTTTTAGGAAGGAGTCGTGTTAAAAATATATATCAATTAGAAGTTTTTTAAGAGACCTAGTTTTTAGGGCTGCTCTGTGTCACATGTTTTAAATGACTCCAACCCTAAGTTAACCAATTTAAAGCTAACCGTTTGTAACCAATGTTAATACCTTTAATGAACATCAATAACTTAAGCCATGTAGAGCATTTTTTTTACCCTTAAAGCAAGTCAAAAACTCAAATGAAGTGGCTACACGAATTTTAAATTTAGACCACAGAACTTTACATTGTTTAGCTATAATATTACAAATAAAGGCCCTTGTCATGTAATAAAAACACTAATTATGAGAAATCTCTAGGAAAAAAACGACCATCAGCTTTTTCTGCTTTAAAATTTAGAGTTTAAAGGCACTCTAAAAAGCAGATTTTAGCAGGGGCCCTCCTGCTGAGTTTGATTCCTGGCTAAGCCACAAGCCTCCTTAGGGTCGCAGCTCCAAGGCTGCCCAAGCAAACAGAATTTAGTAAGCTTTAATAGTTTTAGACATGGAACACAGAACGGTCACTCATACAGACAATGAAACAAGAACGCACATGACTCGACATGTGGACAATTGGTGCACCAGACATAAACAATAAAAAAAGGTATCAAACTTTTCCTGTAGGAGTCCAGAGTGAAAGCCAGATGTCTCTGGACTTTGGTCTGTCTCCAGGAGAATATTACAATACGTTTACTCTCTAGGCCATGGCCAAGAAGAATTTTAAAAAATAATTTTTTTTAAACCCAATTTCCTCTCACCTGATGCAGTTCTGTAGGACTGCAGACAATAGACATGCCTGAAAGTTCCTATTCTATTGTACACTGCCACCGTGAGAGATAAGGTGCCGGGTTAAGCACTTCATTACTCAATTAATTATCATGCCTGTAATAAGTACCTTTTGTCCCCGGAATGCATGATACCATATTTGTTACACATGTGGAGCTCCATGGCAGTGTCTGATGTTCTTGCCGTCTTCAGCCACGCTGGGAGTCACTTGAGTGTTCCCGCAACACTCAAGTCTGGGTTCGTACTGAAAGGCAAAAATATTCTAAAGAAAATAGGCTGTGAAAGGAAAATGAATGCCCTGTCAATTCACTGATCAGAGCTCCACAGTTTAATAATAGGACTTTGCTTAAGTATGAGGAAAGATTCCCAGCCCGCCCTTGAGTCTCTTTGAAGCTGCCAAGGCGGTCCAATTGTAGGTGGGTCCAAGGGATGGTGGGCAGTCAGAGGGATCATGGGCGGTCCGAAAGTTCATAGGCGGTCCAAGTACGCTGCATTCTGGGAGATCTGGGGAGGTCATTTCCATAGCAATTCTGTGCACCTGTAGGGGGCACAATATAATGTTTAGAGGGAGAGTGATTATTGGAGGTGGTAGACCCCAACACTATAGTTTCATGATTTCTTCCTATATTTTGAATTTTAGTCATATGATGTGGGGATATGGGGAAAATCTTTTGTATTGTATATGTAGTCTGGTTTTCTGTGTGAATGACAGGGTTCTTATAGAAGCTTTTGGGTTTCAAGGAGTCCCACTTATTTTTATTCTTTTTTGAAATAAAATAATGAAGTTTCCCTCTTCTTCTTCTTCTTCTTCTTCTTCTTCTTCTTCTTCTTCTTCTTCTTCTTCTTCTTCTTCTTCTTCTTCTTCTTCTTCTTCTTCCTCTCT
>NW_018392521.1:0-29800 GCF_900095145.1 Mus pahari | reverse complement strand
TCTTCTTCTTCTTCTTCTTCTTCTTCTTCTTCTTCTTCTTCCTCTCTCTCTCTCTCTCTCTCTCTCTCTCTCTCTCTCTCTCTCTCTCTCTCGATTTGGTATGTATACAATAGTCTTCCTGCATGTATGTTTGCAAGCCAGAAGAGGGCACCAGATATCACTATAGAAGGTTGTGATCCACTATGTGTTTGTTGGGAATTAAACTCAGGACCTTTGGAAGAGCACCCAGTGAGTGCTCTTACCCTCTGAGCCATCTCTTGAGCCTGAAGTCCCACTTCTTAATTATAAATCTTAGTGCCTTTGGTATAAATGATCTTTGTTGTTACATATTCAATGACTTTAGGGGTATCATCCACTTTCTCTTCTATCAGTTTCAGTATATCTGGTTTTATGTTGAGTTCTTTAATCCACATGAGCTACAGTTTTGTGCAAGCTGATAAATATGGATCTATTTGTACTCTTCTACGTACAAATATCCAATATGAATAACATCATTTGTTAAAGATTTTATCTTCTCTTTCAGTGTTGATTGCTGGTTACTTAGTAAAGATTCAACTATTTTTACTAAGTGAATGAATTTATGTCTGGGACATTGATTTCATTCTATTCATCAGCCTGTCTGTTATTATATCAACCATTACAGTTTTATTAATATAACTATGTGATATAACTTAAATTTAAGCATTTTGAAACCTCTAGTACTTTTTTTTTTTTTTTTTTTTTGCTCAGAATTGTTTTAGCTACCGTGAAGTTTTTGTGTTTTCATATGAACCTGAAAATTCTCCTTACAATGTCTATGGAGAATTGTGTTGGAAGAGAGATAGTGAAAGAAATCAGGCTTCTAACCTGTTAGTTGCCAGAAGACAGATCCAAGAAAATTGGATGTTCATTCTTTTTACAATCTTTACATTTCCATACAGTGTTTGATGGTCCAAGTTTTGTCCCCAGTGTAACACAACATACGATATTCCATCATCACGATATCAAGCAGTAGTCTGTGAAAAAAATGTCCAGAATATCTACCAAACTTGAATTCAAACAGTTGATGTAAATGGAAGCTTCAAATTTCCACTTGGTAGGACTTCTTGAGGGAGCAAGGTATAGTCTGCAATAGTCAGAAATTTCAAGCTCTTTCCATCCAGGGTCAACCAGCCTTCTGTCACTGGTGTGATCAAGCTTGACTACCAATCCTAAGGAAACTGAAGCTGGATTGCACTGGGTCATACCTTGTTCTAGACAGGGGTATATATTTACTAACCAATGACAAGAGTACAAACTTAAAAACACAGTTAAATCTAATGCCCAACATTGCTGGAGGATAGACTGAGTGTTTTTCTGGGAATAAAGAAAATGTAATTAATTGGCCGTGTTAAAAGAGATGGACCTTTCTCTATATATTGGCAATATTTTAGCTGAGGCCCCATCCCTAGTCAAGTACACATTTCAATATGATCATTGACTAGGCAATGGAGGAACACTAGGCCAAACTTGGGGGCTGCTGTTCTAATGGATATCTAGGATAGAAAATGGGAGATCTATCATAGAGAAAGCACATTACAACATAGTATTCTTCAAACTGGGAAAATAGGAGCATGGTTGGATAGAGAATCCATCAGGTTTTGGCCTCAAGACAGCAAAACAAAGCCATCAGTACTGTCCCCCAGAACTGTAATGGAGTGTTAATGGCCAGAGTACATAATCATCTAACCAGATGAATCTGTGCCCATCCTCACTCAGTTCCTGAATGTCAGAGCAGGACCTTGGCACTTGCCCTCACCAGGGAAGCCATCAGAAGGTATAGCCAGATCTAGGGTGACTCTTGCAATGTCAAATGATCTGATAAATGAAATTGCTCACAGATGTGCACAGCTGCTATTAATTTTCAAGTGTAAATTGTAATATGATTCTGCTTAGGGCTTCTGCCAGCAGGACTCTACCACGATAAAGTACTGTGAGGAAAATATCTAATGTCTGTATAGATAAAGCATCTGACAGTAATAAATGTGCTGACATAGTTTAAGCAGGAAATATAATGTGGGACAGATCTAATCAAAGAAATCCCCCCACAATACTGCCTATGAGAGTACTTTCTAGATGATTCTAGATCTGGACAAGTTGAAAATAAACACAATTCCTCAAAACATACAATTTCCAAGAGGATATGGTGTTTAGTTTGCAAAATCTGGGTTACTTTACAAGATTTTCTGATTTAATTCATTTTTTCATGAAAATGTCATAATTTTTGTTTCTTTATGGTAGAATAAAATTCCACTTTATGTAAGTTGCACATTTCATTATCTATTCATAAGTGATGGCATTGTAAGCTGATTTTATTATGTTACATTTATGAATTGAATAATAATTACTGTAAATGAGCAGGTATCCCTCTAGCAGGATATAAATCTTTGAACAATATGCCCAGGAGTGTCATATCTTGCTCATAAAGTATTTTTATGCTTGTTTCCACATGGATCCTCATAGTTGCTATTCCAGTTCAAACTCCTACAAATAGTAGAGAATGTGTCTTCTCTCCACATGCTCCAATGTTAGCCATTATGAATAATCAGGAGATGAGTTGTTGAAATACTTTCAATTATCATATTTTTAATTAATTTATTTATTTTTACACATCATACTTTATTTCCCCCATTTACCCTCTGACTGTTTTGCATCAAATATCTCCTGCCCACCCCCCTGTCTCCATCTGGATGTCTCCACCCCACACCTCACCTGACCTCGAAACTCCCTGGGACCTCCAGTCTCTTGAAGGTTAGGTGCTTCATCTCTGAATGAACACAGCCCCTGAATTCCTCTACTCTGTGTGTGTTGGGGCCCTCATTTCAGCTGTTTTATGCTGCCTTTCTGGTGGTTCAATGTTTAAAAAATCTGTGGTCCAGATTAATTGAGATTGCTGGTTCTCCTACAGTATTGTCCTTCTCCTCAGCTTCTTCAGCCTTCCACAATTCAACAACAAGGGCCAACTGCTTCTGTCCATGTGCAAACATTTTTAATGACTAAGAATGGTACAAACCCTTGAAGTATATATTGGACACTTTTATATTTCTTCTTTGAGAAACCTCTATTCAATTTATTAGTTTATTCTATCATTCTCTTGTTGTTATTGGTTATGTTTATATGTTTTTTATATTACAAATACTGCTAATAGTTCAGCAAATTTTTTCTGATATTCATGCTATGTCATCATCAAGTTAAAGTCATGAGGATATACTTGTCAATTTTATATTATTTACTGAACAAAAAATAACCTGCTAACAATCCATTCACATATCTGTATATCTCAAAAATTATCCCAACCTTTTCCTTTCCATGTTTGGGCAATGAAGGTCTTGAATCTATCTTAATGATTATTGAGCAGGAGGACAGGTAAGCATGAGATTTAATTCTAGTATATGTGAACATCTTACTTCCATAGTGCCATTTTATTCTATTAACATTTTTAGCAGCTTGTCAAAATAAGGAATGTAAGGCTAAGGAATGGTTTAAAAGTAAAAGCACTGTATGTTCTTTCAGAGGAACTGGGTTCAATTCCATCAAATTCTATGTCATATAACAACCCTCTGTAATTATAGTCCCAGAGGGATCAGTGACTTTCTTTGGTTTATGTGAGCACCCAGTGCACATGTTACCTAGATGTGTACAAAGGAAAACCACCCACATGCATAAAACAAACGTAAAAAAAATCTCAAAAATTCAATTAGATGATGTAGTTGCATGGGTTTATGTCTAAATCTTCTATTCTGTATAATTGATCTACGTGGCTGTTTTGTGTCAGCTTCATGCTGCTTTTGTTACATGGTTCTATAATACAACTTAAAATAATATATGTACAATTTCTAAGTTATACTATGAGCCTAGGTGATCATCCATGAAAGAATGGATAAAATTCACTTATCAGTGTCCAATATAAAGGTGAGTTTTATTTAGCTATGAAAATATTAAAACATGTTCCTTGAAGGAATTAAAAATTGTCATTTTAAATAAAATTATTAAGTTTGGCAAAGAGGAGCTTGGCAAGTTGTCTTTTAAAAAAAGTAATCTTGGGGATAAAAGTCACACTAAAGCGATATGAAGGTTAGCAATGATTGGGGCCATGAGAAAGGTTGCTATAGTGGGTAAGTAGAATACCAGTACAATGTGTGTATATAAAATATCACAAGGAATCCCATTACTTCATTTAGTTAGTCAACTTCAACAATAAGAGAGTAAAATCAAAACAGCAATCTTCTGATTTAGAAGCTCCTAGACAGCTGGACAAAAATTGGGGTTGTAAATGGAAGTGATCCTAGGAGTCTGAATCCATGTTTATTCTGAAGGTTCTCACTTACTCCACAGCAGAGAGGAGGCAATTGCAATTTTTTTTCTCCAGGATATCTGCTAACAGTTCCCTTTGGGAAACAGAAAAGTTATTTTGCCTTGTGCAAGTCTTTTCATTGACAACAAATACTTCACCTCTAATATGCTCATTTTTCACCTCTGAACAATTTTAAAGTGTGATCTATATTCCATCATGTTATGCTCATAAGAACAGTAAATAGTTCCAGGAGATATAATGTAAGAATTATGCCATAAGCAGGAGGGACAAAATTGATTGTGGTCATCCAGATCATGGTTTGTCACTAACAGAATATAACATAATGTTCACCATCCTGTGTGTGGAGAGCACAATCTGCAGTAGTCAGAAAAGAAGTTCACATTCTTTCCATTCCAAGTCAACAAGCCCTCAGTAACAGTTGAGTTCATGATCGGATATTGATTCTTAAAAAACTACAGCTGGAAGGTACCATGAGACACTTTGTTCTAGAAAGACGTATATACTTATCCACCAATGACAGAGAAGAACAAAATTGAACGCACACTTAAATCCAGTGCCCTAAGTGCCTCTAGATTAAATTAGGTGATTTTCTTTGGATAAAGCAAAAGTGAGTAGCTGTTGTCAAACAGATGACCATTCTACTATAAAGTGGGAATGCTTGCACTGAGGACAGTTCCCTATAAAAGGACACATGCCAAGATGCTGCTTGAATGTGCAATGGAGGAAAACTAAGCTTCAGTTGTCGATATTGTTCTCTCTTCCATTTGACTGCTGCTCTAACCCTGGAGAAGTGGGTAGAAAATGCAGGAATAAAGAAGACATGATAAGGCCATTTAAACATTGGTGGGGAATTGTTTATGCAAAACACCCAGGGCAATAGAAGCATGGGTAGAGACAGGTAAAATTCAGGTCCCACACTGCATTTCATCTCCAAGGTAAGACATCTGTGTGCAAGATCCAAACATTTTTTGGAAACCTTTCAGATGCAAAATTTCTCTTTTACTTAGTAGTAGTGATGCAGATGTCTCTTCTCCTCTTCTCTCTCTTTTTAATGGGTAATTGTGTACTTATTTTTATTTTATTTTATTATATATTATTCTATTTTATATGTATATGTATATGTATGTGCAGAGTGTGTGTGTGTGTGTGTGTGTGTGTGTGTGTGNGAGAGAGAGAGAGAGAGAGAGAGAGAGAGAGAGAGAGAGAGAGAGAGAGAGATTGCTGACTGTGAAGGCTAGAATAGGCAAGTTCACTCACTCATTGGAAAACAGATGTTTTTGTACCAGGGCAAGTACCAAGTAGCAACTGTTCTTAACAGCTGAAACTTACTTATTGCTTCAATTGAATGCTTGCCATAAATAAGGAAGTCAGAATATCAGAATGCTGGACAATGGCAGACACAGAGGGTTTGTTAAGGAAGTTTCTGAGTTGAGTTTTCCGTGGCTTAATCTCCCCATGAATTCAAATCCATAACCTGACTCCTGTATCATAGGGCAGTCAGGTTCTAGCATGGGATTATCCAAGGTGTCCCAGCCACAGAGTGGGAGATGTGTAGTTGCTGGAGTGCTCAGACACACTAAGATCCATCAGTACACTTGAGGCTTCTCACATACATCACCAACATATAATTTTATCTCTTCAAGAACCCAAACAGGGATATTTTTCTTTGTGTTTCCCACTAAGAAGCCTGAGTGAGATCCACTAAACTAGTTGCCTCCAGGGAAAGAAATGAGGGAGAAGGAACTAAAATGAGTTGATGAATATAGGTCCCTCCAAGTGAAGGTTAGGTGTATATCCCTTGTCCTTTCCTCTCCTCTATTCTCAGCCCCTCTATTGTAAAAAAACCAATTAATTAATTAATAAGAAAGTTCAAGCTTTGTGAAGTCAGATGTTTTCTTTTTTCCCTTAAGGAATATGTCATTTATTCAAATAAAATTTGTTATGTGGATGAATGTGGGATATTTATGGACTAAATGTCTTACCTTCTGAAAAGCAGAGTACTAGCTCTGAATTTGAAGTGCTGCCAAAAGTAAATTTGAAATAGTTAGCAAGTGCTTAGTGTACTTTACAGGAGTACTCAGATCTTCACTTTCATACTTAAAGGGGATTCTTTGGCCAGTTTTACTATACATTTTCCATCTGGTCATATAATATGCTCCCTGCACTTCCAACTTGGACAGAGTCAGTAGTTATAGCCATGTCTCTTCCATATATTCAAGGAAGATATTGGGATTGAATTATGGAAGCATCTGGAGAAGGAGTTAAGCTTTGAGGTGGCGTGGGTCCTATAAGAAGAGTGGGATTCCACTACTATGAGAAGATGCACAGTTACACCATCTAACATTAGCTTCCCACATCTTACCTAATAAAATCTTCATTCTTCTGGCTATAATTTAATCTACTCTCAAGTATCTTTTCTCTCTTCAGATTCAAGTAATACTAACTTTCCTGAGCCATGAAATGTGAAGAGAGATGGAACTGAAGACCCAAGGGTTGTGAGCAACAGCCCAATCTGTATAAATTGTGTTTCTTCTGAGGCCATAGTGATGTCATTGTTCATTCTACCAGAAAAGGCCATGTCTGTGTCTATGACACTGAATTCCAGGAATCTATGTCAATGTTGATGGTCCATGTTTTCACCATTGTCCATGGATAGATATCACTGCTCTGGGCTGTTGCCTGTGGTCAACCTGAAGTCAGTGGGCTGCACAGAGATCACAAACTCCACACTCCTCATAGGATGAGACACTATGAAGGGCTGGCCTTTCCACTTTCCTGGGATGTTTGGGAGAGCTGGACCCACCTCTCAGAAGGGTGGTGCAGGTAATTTAGCAACACCCAATGATGGCTTCAGCATTCAGGGGACTGTTCTTGAACCTTGCCAGGCATGGGCATGAGATAGTTTTCCTGAGGGAATGAGGTCAAAAAACCTACACATAATGTGTAAGCCTGAAACAGCCTGTCCCAGGAAACCAGAAGCTGCAGGCAGTATAGATGTTCCTGCCTCTCACCTGGGCAAACCAGCAGAGGCCTTGCTGGCACAGATTCATGACAGCTATTGAAAGGCTGACTAAGTCATTACCAGCCTGGCCTACATCCAGAGATTTTAGCTAACTAACCCCAATATCTACCTTATATGAACTCCTGGAACACATGAAGGGACTTGTCCTGTGGAAGCAAAGATGCAGTATTTTATTATACAGGAAAACAAATGACTATTTGAGGGGAGTTCAAGTAAAGATTTGTATTTATATTATAACAGTAGCCAGAGATATAGATCCAGACTAATGACTCATTGCAATAAACAATTGGAAATAAAGTTTTTTGGAAGAACAACAAAAAAGGACACTTGTGACACATCACAGCTTTTTCTAATTTTTCTTTCTTGACTATTTCCTTTTTAATTTATATTGTTAATTTGGGAGTAGTTTGAAAAAGTAGAGAAGAGATTTGGAGGTTCATTGAGATGAGTGAAATTCTGTTCATGAAAAGAGAAATTCACTTAGAAGCAATAAAATGCTTTAAAAATATTGGATTTCATGAGAGAGTGTTTTCTTCATCATAAATTTTCTTAAAAATTCTTATAGAGTCAAGACAATTCTGTCTGAGATATAACACGAATGCCATTCTTTCTAGGTTGGGTCATTGCTGGTGTCATATTTGAGAAAGTATGTATAGAGACATGAGCATGTATTTACTTGCCAAATTCCAGACTATAATAACACTGAATACCTAGAGATCATTTCAATATGTCCATCCCTGAGGGAAATGCTCTAAAATATAAATCAGAAATTTGAGATCTTACACATTTATGTTGCCTGACTAAAGTGTATGTGAAATTTTCCTTGCAGAAATCAAGCACGATACTGATTTTGTGCTAGTCACTGAGCTTTAGGAAATACGTAATTAAAAAACCAGTGGTAATGTAAAATATTTGCCTGTGAATTTATTGCGCCAAGAGGAGAGGCATGAAAATAATGAGGAATTGTGAGACCTAGAATGAATAATTACTGAGCTTGGGGTGGGGGAAATTATTGATAATATCTTAGGATTTCATTGCTGTTTTATAAACATTTAACTGGGGCTTGCTTTCAGGTTCAGAGGTTCAATCCATTGTCATTGTAGTGGGAATCATGTCAGTGTTCAGGCATGCATAGCACTGGAGTAGCTGAGAATTTTCCCTCTTTTACTAAAGGCAGGCTAGGAGAAGACTGACATCTAAGAAGCTAGGAGGGAAATGTCAATGCCCATTAATACAGTTAGAAAGGAGATCTTAAAGCCCACTCCTACAGTGACTCACTTTGATCTACAAGACCACATCTACTACAACAATGCTATATGTCCTAATACTGCCATTCAGTGGGCCAATTGTATTCAAACCACCACATTCCATTGCTGCTCTCCATAGGATTCTTCAAACATAGGAGTCTATGGGAAACATAGTTGGTCATAGCATAATGCAAAATACACTTAGTCCAAATTCAAATGTTCCCATAGTATATCACAATCTCAACAATATTTAAAAGTACAAAATTCAAAGTCTTTTCTGATATTCTTCTAAACACTTAACTATATTCCTTATAAAATTAAAAAGCAGATCACAAGATCACATACCTTCAGCATGATTGGGTATACATTTCATTCAAAAACATCATAATGAGGAATTCCTTGACAATAGCAAGAACAAAATACAGTTGGGAAAACACTCAACTCTCCATCTCCATGTCTAATGTCAAAGTTCTCTTCAGATCTTCATCTCCTTTCATCTTTGTTGACCACAATAAATTTCTTTCTCCTGGCCTGGTTCAACTACCTTGTAACAGGCTTTCTTGGCAAGTATTCCAGGACTCTGGCATCTAGAACATTTTGGGATCTCCAATGAAACTTCAATATTACAACATTTTGTTACTATGTCTTGGATCCCAACACAATCTTCTGGGTTTCACAAAAGGCTTTGGATAAATTCTTCATCTCTGCAGTCTATAGCAATCTAGCCTCTGAGTAAATCCACTTTACTATTGAGGCTGTTCTTAATGGTAATTCTATGATAGTGGTCTCTAAAATTCACTATTGTCATCACTGCAACTAGGCTATTACAAATTATGGCTATTATGGGATACATGCACAAATTAAGACAGATGCTCCTCCAGCATAAATCTCTAGTAAAATGAAAAAATTTAGTCTATTATAATAAGCATATTACAGGCATATCATAAAATCTAGTGGAACAAGCAATTGTATAAAACTCTAACCATATCTTAAAAGATATGCTTAATAAACAGAAAGAGGCAATAAAAACCATTAAAGATAGATTACATAGTGCATTTTTAACTTTAAATTTTTTTAATGTTCATGAAAAAGAAACAATAGGTGCAAAGAGCTGTGGGATAGAAAATGACCGAAGTTAAAAATCATCCTGTACATTTAAAGAAGTTTGGGCCTCAGAATGAAATCCAGATATGTATTACACTGGGGAACAGTATTTGACTTTGTTCCCAGAGGAGAAGGAAAGCTGTGGATACCAGAAAAATATATAAAGATTTATTTCATATGGGAAAGATCTGAATAAAAACAGGTTGGTCATTCAATATAAACTAACTTAGAAAGACTGAAATTTATATTTTATTTGATCAGGCATAAAAATAAACATTAATAATATTTTTGCATGTTAATTTAACAAAGTCAATCTAGCCTCACTGGCATGAAGTGACAAGGTAATTTTCTTAAACCATTTGTTTTAATTTCACATCAGAATGTTAGACTGTACATTGCATGTGGCCCATACCATCTTGGACATAAGCTTTTGAGTTCATTTTGTTTTCTTAATAAATGAAGTTTGTCCTGTCTGATATTACAAACACTATGAGAGCGTAAAATGGTTTAAGCAAATTCAAAGTGTTATTACAGTTCAAATGAGTTTTATGTTATTGGGTGCTAAGATATAATATTCGAGAAGGGGCTTGAGAGTTCATGCTTTATATCCTAACAGGAACAGGCAGATTACTGAAAGTTAGTTTTTTTCTATATTCTAGAGTTAAGGTGAACAAGGTAGTGGTGGTAGGTGCTTTATTCCCACCATCAGCTCCTAATTGGTATGTTTGGTCACTAGAAAAATCATGAAGCATGTTTACAGATAATGATGCAAACCCTCTACCAGATTAGTAGAAATTAATGTCTAGTGGTGACAGGAACAAAGAGGATCTCTATTGCTAGTATGTTCATCTCTATTCATACAGTCCTGATCAATGTTGAATCAGTTGATAAGATAATTATGGATATCATATTTATTCATGAATCAGCAACTGGGAACTCTTTTTTAATTGGTTATTTTGTTTATTTACTTTTCAAGTGTTATCCCTATCCTCCTTCCTAGTTTCCTGGCCAACACCCTCCATTCTACCCTTTATAAAGCAAAAAGCATTCCACCAACATTTCTGTTGAAAGCATGTAACAAATATGGGTTTGACTATTCTCGTCTGGAAAAACAAATATAAACATTTTATGAAGTATGGAGAACCTTATACTCAGTCATTTCTAACCACCTTATGGTTATAAGAGTACCATTCACAAATTGCAAAAGCAGAGACCTTCACAGACTTCCCCATGGAAGAAAAGGAATTACAGTGGAAGTGGTACCTGTCTGAATTCCTTTGTGAGCAGGATGTTGTAGCAGAAAGGTTTCTGACTTTCTATGTTGAATTACCTGAGATCTTCACTCATCTCCTGCTACCTCAAAAGAGGTACTTATTGAACTGTGGGAATCAACAGAATAGTTCCAATATTTAGGTAATCCATGATTTACTGGTGGTTCATTAAAATCTGACTGAACAAAAACTAATGGAAAACATCAGTCCTTGACCAGGCAATAGAATAGTGAGGATTGAGAAAGAAGCACAAAAGCAGTGCTGCAGTATTGGCCATGAGACAAAGAGCTAGAAAAGCAAAAAGGAAGTCTCTTATTTTGTCCAATTCAAAGTGGATATTCAATGGTATAGCTATATGGTTAGCAAAGTGAAAAACCACTAATTGGCAGCTAAATTGGAAAGATATCTGTCCATGGACACATGAGCAGAGATAGCAAAACTTAGCAAAACTATTCAAAAGCATCACATTTTATATAGCTCATACAGGGAAGAGAGAGAAAGTCTGAAAATAATGAAATAGTGGACAAATTGGCAGTGTGATTAAGAATAGAATAATAATCTTTGCCAGGGAAGTAATTCAGAGTAATTTAGTAGCAATGACATATTGTACATTCAGAACTTGCAAGTTTACACCAGCAGTAAAATCTAAGGGAAATGGGGAACAAAACCAAACCAGGACAACACTATGAGCATAAGTAATTTGATGTATCCATAGCCAGGTTGGGGTTCATGCCTTTAATCCCATCACTTCAGAGTGACATTAATTCCAATATTTAGGAGGCAGAGGCAAGTACATAACAACTATAGTGTTTTAAATTCATACCCTGCTTGCTAAGGATAGCTAGAAATTCAGAGCAAATGAGCTTTCTGAATATATATATATATATATATATATATATATATATATATATATATATATGTGTATATATATATATATATATATATATATATATATTCATATGTATATACACAGAAAGAAAGGAATATAAGTGTTATATGTATATTTCTCCATTATGGTATATTTTAGGTTTATAATGTAACTTAAAATTTCTATACCTGGTTTTAAGTTGTATTACAGAGCCATTTAATAAAGACAGCATGAAGCTGACACAAAACAGCTACAAAGATCAAATATCTGTGTATAATAGAAGATCTATGCATAAACCCATGTAGTTTCATTATCTAATTTATTTTTTAAGATCTTTTTATGTTCATTTTACTTGTAGTGATGTTTTACTTACATATGTGTCTATATACCACCTATATTGAATGCTCACAGAAACCGAAAAAATTCACTGGGATCCCTGGAATTGGAATTACAAAAGGTTGTTAGCTACCAAATGGGTTCAAGGAATTGAATACAGGCCCTTTGGAAAGGCAGAAGATGGTTTTCTTATGTATCTGTGACTTGGACTTACATACCTAATTTTCAAAAATATGTTAAAAATGTTAATAGGGGAAAGAAGCCTATTTATCTATGGCACTGTGAAAATTGGATATCTACATATATGAGAATTAAATTGGATGCTTATATTTCCTCCACCTCAATAATTAATACAATAGATAGGAGTCTATACGATCAACACTCCAACATGAAAACTGATATAGGAAATTATTAGGATAATCTTTTGAGATATAAAGATATGCAAGGGAAATGTGAGGAGATCTTTCGATGCTCAATAAATAAGGTCAACTATTGACAGTACAACCTCATGAAACTAAAATTAATCTATAACAAAAGGTATGGTATTAATGGATGAAGACTTAGCATGCAAATGGGAGAATTTTTCTAAACACATTATAAGTTTCTATAATATAAATGACATAAAAACATAACCAGTAACAAAAGAAACAAGACAATAAGAGAGTAGACTATAAAATGGAATACAGTGTTCTCAAAAAAGAAATATGTAAATGTCCATTCTATATTCAAAGACTTTGCAACATTCTTAGTTCTAAAAAATTAAATAAATAAAACAAACTATTATTGTGGAGATTTTTCTTGATTAGATCAGTCTTCTTCTAATCTTGTGACATAATACCTTGATTAGTTGAATTTAGTTGAGAAGTTCATAGGTAAAATGGGAAAACAGTTCTTTGGGTTGGCAATACTATACTGCGTAGAAGAGAAATGCTAGCTAAACATGAAGATTCATCATTTTCTTTGATTTCTGATGACAAATTGCAATGTGACCAAGCTGTCTGATTCTCCTACCACCAGGACTTTCCCACAATGATGGGCAATACATGGAAATAGAAGCTAAAATCAGTCCTCTATCCTCATGTGGCTGTTTCAAGATATTTAATCAAAGCAATCATATGAACTAACCAGTACCCCAGAGCTCATGTCTCTAGCTACATATGTAGCAGAAGATGGCCTAGTCAGCCATCACTGGTAAGAGATTCCCTTGGTCTTGCAAACAATAAATGCCCCAGTACAGGGGAAAACCAGGGCCAAGAAGTGGGAGAGGGTAGGTAGGGGAGCAGGGTGGGAGAAGGGTATAGGGGACTTTCAGGATAGCATTTGAAATGTAAATGAAGAAAATACCTAATAAAAATTGGAAAAAAATTAACTAATACATAGAACATATAATTGTTGGTGTATGAATGTGTGTGCTTGTGTATGTGCATGTCACTTAAAATAGCAATGACTATCTGTTAGCAATGTAAAATTGGAAATGGCCAATATGAGGTGAACACGTATGTTTTGGGGAAAAAACTGAAAGTCAGTAAGATCATGTTTCAAAGTGGGGTATAAGAAGGGATGGCAAAGTTAAAACAGCTTAAGTATGGGAAGGATGGAAATAAAGGTTAGGAGGAAGGTGAGAGGAAGAGAAACAAAATTAAGCATATGTGTCGTCAACTGGCCTCCATTTCCTTAAATAGTCTACATTAGGGATAAATGGTTGACTTCATATGATAATTCTTGAGTACAATGTAGAAATTAGGTCTGGCTCATCCTCTAAGCTCCATGAACTCAGAAAAAAAGACTCAGACTCAAAATATACTTAGAAATACCTTGGCCATAGAGCTAGAGCATTTTCTGACAAGATCATAAAATAAAATAACCACTAATTTTGACCTACTTTCTCAAACATGGCTGGTGAAGTCTGCTCAGGTACTATGCATTTATCTAGGCACATCTTCCTGGATGGATTTCACACATTCTGAGAATCCTTTCTGGCTCCTGGATCTTCCAAATCCTTTTTCCTGCAAAAGTCCAAGCTCATCAGATTTATTAATAATAATGTCACATCCACACTCACATAGTATATTCTTTCTATACTATAATAAACCGTGTTCCAGGGTCTCCTGCGGTCAGGAACCAGAGACAGAGGGTCATATTGAAATTTATACTTAAAAATCACACCAGCTGTACATACCTGTGAGCAATTTCATCTCTCAGACCATTTGATATTTCAAGAATTATCCTAAATCTGAGCCACTCTCCTGATGTCTTCTCACATAAGGACATGTGCTAAGGTCCTGTTCTGACATTCAGGTACTGAGGTGGCCCACAGAGTCATTCGGACAGAATTTGATGACCTCTGAAAATTAATTCTCCCTTATTATTCCAGTGACCAGAGTTGAATGCTCCTGGCAATTTACTCTCTTTTGCTCACAAGATGGCTTCTAAAAATTCACTCATGCTAATAGCAGTAGGAGACTAGGAAAATAAACTTAATTACTTGACCACTTCATTCATTAACTCAGGAGCCTCTCTCTGAATAAACAAGTGTCTTAGACATAGTACCTCTTTGTAAGTCAAAGAGAAAGAAGAGTCATGTTTAGACACATAGAATTCGACGGGCTCAATGACCAGTTTCATTCATTTCACATGTGCACTTACATATATATATATATATATAATGGAATATTTATATTAATATATAGATTCTGAAGTAGACTGAGAACTGTCAGCTTTCTAGGAATTCCACAGAATTCCATCATCACATTGGGACTCCAAAGACTTCCTGTAATGTGAACTGAATAGCAGCCATACTCTGCTTTCTCATGAGGAAATATCAATAGATTTTTGTCTATCTGGACCACAGTTTGTAATCCTTTCTAATAGCATATATATATATATATATATATATATATATATATATATATAGACACACACATATATGTATATATGTACATACACACATATATAATATATACACACATATACATCATATATATATATATTCATTTATCAGCTCTGTTCTTTTAGAACCCCAATTAAAAAAGTATAAGAACAATATGCTTTAAGGAGCCTTGACACTTTGTTGCATCTGTTGTATGCTGAGTTCATCTTTACTGATAAAGCAAGGAGCCATGGAGACAGGTAACATTGTACTACTATTTTGGGGATTTTAAAGAATATCTATACTGATTTTCAGAGTGGCTACATTAATTTACATTATTACAATGAGATATACTATTGTTTTTTACAGCAGGGATTACTGTTCATTTTCATGGTAATTTCTAATCAGCATGGACTGGGATCAAATGTGAAAGTATTTTACATTTATTTCTCCATGATAGCCAGTAATGCTGACAGTTTTCATGTTTTCATTGCCCCAGTTTACCCTCTTACTTGAAAAACATCTGTTTAGTTCACTTGACTAATCACTGACTTGGTTATCTATTTCTGTATTGGGTAAATATTTTGTTGTTTTCCTGGACTCTACTTATAAATGCCTTGTCAAAGAAGAGTTGACAAAGCTTTTTGTTATTATGCAGATTGTGTTATTGGTGTCATGATTTCTTTGCTGTGATGAAATGCATTTATTTAAAGCAATTCCACTTGCCAAATCTTTCTCTCATTTCAGAACCAGGCAATGCTACTCAGAACATCATTGCTTAATCCTTTATTTTTATAATTAGAAGCAAAATGATAAACAAAGACAATCACATGAAACAATTATAAACAGTGTAACAATGAATGAAAGAAGCACCATCGGTGAAAAAAGGAAACCAAAAACATTTCCTTGGTTTTTGAAACCTTCCTATAATTCTAATAAAAGAATCAAAAATTTATTATTTCATTTTCTTGTATGTCAGCACACAAATATCAGTGCTGTAAGGGAACCTTGGACCATCTCAAGTTAAATGGAGGAATCTATTTCAGAAATTGTGTTCTGAGTGTATATAGGCCATTTAAAGGAAATTACTGTGTGAATATGAGTATATTATTGAGATATAAGGGAATAGATTATTTGTGTGCAATAAACTAGACTATTGGATATTAAACCTTTTGCTCATTTGAAGGAAACCCATTAAAAAGGCCAGGTTGCATCAACTTTGAAGAATTTTCACAGATTGTGTATATTATTTACCTTACTATTTGCTACTATAAAATGCTATGATCAAGGTGATTTATAGAAGGAGGGTTTATTAGGGCTCCTTGTACAGGGGGGTTAAATTTCCATCACTATTACTGTAAGAACTTACAGTAACAGGCAGTCATGATAGGTGGAGGAGCAATCTGTGTGCTCACATTTTAAACCCAAGAGGAAAGCAGGGATTCATGAGTTATGGCAAAAGGCTTTAAGATTTGAGATGTTGCTTCTAATGACATATTTCCATGAGCAATGCCACACCTGCTAAACTGACCAAACAATATTACCAATACTATTTTTATTTGGATTGACCTTGACCTCAGATATCTGCATGGCTCTGTCTCCTGAATGGTGGGGTTAAAGACATACACCAACATGCCTAGACCTAAGCTTTTCATGTTGCATATGCTTCAAGATCAGGATCAAAAGCTTGTGTCATCCTTATCTATTTAACACAAAACCTTTGTCTCCAATATGCCCAAGTGAAAGCAAAAACCAGGCCATAGTAATATAACTATCTATTTTCAAATGAAAACACAAAAGTAAGAAGCTTAGCTGGATGGCATCTTGCCCCAAAGACACCAATCCCTTAATCTGTTTATCTCCTTGAACACAGGACTTTGTTCCATTGTACTTCCTGGTGCACTGTATTCTTGGAGCCATGCGTTTTATATTTTTTCATTCTCAGCTTGTGATGTTTGGTGAAACTGCTTTACATGAGATTAACCAAGTGGGCAAAGCCTCAGCTGGGTGTTTCTGAGACTTTGTCAATGCAATTAATGTAAGTCTCTTCACCTTAGGCTCAGGCAGGCTCTTCAGACTAGGGAAATTAGGCCACACTTTTCACCAAAATCTCACAAGAACAGTACTGAGGCTACATATTAACATTCTACTCCTTTGAAAACCCTTGAGCCAGACCCCACAGTTCAAATCACACTTAGGACCAATGTTTTAGGTTTCCATACTAGGATGGTCCATTAAATTCACTCCTTAAGCATTTCTCTACTTTACAAATCCAAAGTTTCAAAATCTACATCACCCCCCCCCCAAAAAAAACAATGGTCAGGGCTATCACAGAATTACCCCAGTACCTCCTACTAACTTCTGTCTTAGTTAGGGTTTCATTGCTATGAAAAGACACCAGAGACACAGCAACTCTTATGAAGGTCATTAAACTGGGGCTTACTTAAAGGTTTTTAGATTCAGTCCTTTATCATTATGGCAAGAAGTATCAAAGAGTTCAGTCAGGCATGGTATTGGAAGAGCTGAGAGTAATGCCTCTTGTCTGAAAAGTAGCTAGGAGATGTCTGATTTCCAGAAAGCTACATGAAGGTCTCAAAGCCCACCCCCACAATGACATACTTCCTCTGTCAAGGAGACACCTACACTTACAAGGTTATACCTTCTAAAAGTCCTACTTCCTGTGCCAAGCATACACAAACCATCACATATGATTTTATCAGTTGTGGTATTAGCTGTTTCCAGCATAGGGTTGGTGATGGCTATAAAAGGAGAGTCAGAAATAATGATAAATGGAAAAAAGGAAGCTTTGGGGTCTTTATGACTACATAACTATTCTAATGGTCTGAGCAAAATTTATTACACAAAACAGTTTGGTTTGCTCCCATATGTATAGCCTTAATATCTTTGGTTCCATCAGTGAAATAAACATAACCATTGAAAAGACAGGAAGTGGCAATGTTAGAAGAGAGAATCCTTTTAGTATGCTTCAAACTAGAAACAATTTTTCAGAAGGGTGAAAATCAAGTTTATTATAACAAACCGAAATTTAAATTTGTCATGGAGTATATTTTTGCTTAAATCAATTTTATTTATCTTTAATATATTTTACATGAACAAAATAACAGGTTTCATTTTCATCTACGTATGTATAATATTCTCAAAGGCATTTTTAAGGGTCAGCTTTATGGCATTTTCTAATATACTAACAAAGCCTGCTAATAGTTAAGACTACTTTATTACATATTTCAGGTACGGCAATTTCATTAAGTTGGGCATAAAAAACTATGTAATCATTATTAACATCTCTTTGAATCAAAACCCCATGTTGAGCAATGTTGTAATTTAGCAATTTCTCTATAATGACACATGATTGCACCATACTAAAGCTTGCCTGGGTTAACCTAGACCAATTATGAAAGTTACCCTAATTCAATTACACCTAATTAACTAAAATTTATTCTAATAGATTACAATATTAAATTATAAATATGTGGGTTCTGGGGACAAAAGCAGAATTCTTATGCTGACAGTAAGTTTTTAGTTAGAGATGAGGATTGCCTATAAGTTGCCAAAAGGTTCAGGTTTAAAGAGTTGAAGTACCAAGTACTTATCAAAAAGACTTGTATTTTTGCCCTCTGACAACATCCAAAATAATACAAATCATCCAATTTTAAACAGAAGAAATTGGTCACATAATTTGTCTTTATTAGCTTGAATCATAGTTTCAAAGTTTCATATTGTAATAGCTTGGGCATAGAAAAATTTGATTATGCAGACTCACCATAATATGTTACCACTATTGCACTTCAAACATACTTGAAACATCACTCATGCAGTATTTTAACTATACCTATACATTGCATTGTTTTCACAAATTGAAAGTGAAACAGAAATATTAAAGTACCTGGATTTTTTAATATTTATTTTCAACAAGCCACCCATAGTATAATGATTATATAACCATGTCATATATCTGAGCTCACAAGTCTATTCCCAGAAGGAAGAATATTCATCTAGAGAGAACTATATTGTTCATGCAGTGTGAAGGTTGACAAAAATGGGAAGATGACGGTCAGGGTACAGGACATGAACATGAGTTAAGCAGGAGATTGGATAAAAAGACTGATGCAATGCCGGTTGAATGAGGAGGAATAGAAGGCCATTGGAACACTGAGAATCTGCCTCAGGCATTCCCCTGGAGTGTTCCCAGATTTTGCTGAATATGGGAGATAGCCATCCTGAATCAATGGTCCCCATCACAAGGGTCATCCCATTACTTACTGTGTACATAGTACACGTTGTTGCATCAGATCTCCTCCCCACAAATTTATGACACATTGAAAATAAAAGCTTAAAACAGCCAATTCTCTTCCCAGTTGAAAAACATCAAAGAGTTTCTGTCCTCTGCTATACTTGAGAAACAATCCCTACATCAGAAATCTGGTTGGAATACTTGAACTTTGGCCAAATCGTAACCCAGTATTTAAAAACAGTGACACATATGAGCATCATTATTCAATAAATCCAAGAACCTGTTGACAATAATGAGGCTATTTCTTCCATGCTATCCACAATGTTCAAATTCCTTTTATTTGGTAGTATTTTCATTAAATATTTTGAGTTCACAATTCTTTGAAATGTTTATGTTAATCTTGGAGGAACTCAGCAATTCTGAAGATGACCTTTGGCTGGTGTTTGACAAATTAGTAGCTGTGTCAGCTAGGTAGAACACAGCAGTCAACCCAATGTGGTCCACAGTTTAAGCAGAACCTGACAGCAGAAGGGACATGGGGCAGTTTTTCTTGTGGGTAGCATTGCCACAATCCAGGAGGGTTCATCATTTTAGAGATCATTTCAGACACCATTATCTTCTAAGAGACCTCAAGGTTTGCTTTTAGAAATTGTAGAAAACTTAAACATTTTAAATACCATATTTTACAGACCTCCAAATGTTTGAGGCCCACAATCTATTAAGTATATCTAAGGTACACAAACTTTGTTCCTAGTAATATGTTTCAGACTCAAATTGGATAACATGTACAGGAAGGTATATGAAGATTATTTGTAAAATTGGTTCACACTCAGTATGAGTACTAATCTCCTGTCCCGCGGGACAAGTGATTTCATGGTTCTCAAGGGGGATCACGAACCTAAAGTGAAATGGAAATAAGAAAAAGAGAAGGGGACCATGCATCTGCTTTTGTCATAGTCCATTTAATGAGGAAAATGGCTCAAGTTTAATAGCATACAGAGAGGGGTTAGGGAGTGATCAAAAGAGGCAGAGTGAAGGACAAATGGGGAAAGCTAATTTCAAGCTTGAAACTTTCAATGATTTATCTCAGAACCTTGGTGTCACTGCCCTGGAAAGCTAGGCTGCTTATCTCGAAGCCCCAGTCCTCCTCACAGCTCAAGGTGGCAGCTCGGGACAGCTCCAGAAGGCTGGAAACTCCTTTAACAGTCCTTGATGTTTGTTTAGGGCCGGAATCTTGCTGGTTCCCATGAAACAGCCTTGAGGGGAAATGGGTGACCTGCTCTTAACAAAGAACTATATGACGCTCAGTTGTACACTGTAAAAATGCCTGGGTTTTCTCAACCTGGTCTCCAACATACTAATATCACAACACAAAGTTTGTATATACACTGCAACTGTATGTATTTTGAGAAGACTTTTATACCTTATGAAAAGTTTTAGAGAATAAAAAAAAGATCATATGAGACTAGCTGCAAGAGAATATTCTCTATCTTTTTTTTTTTTTTTTTTTTTTTTTTTTCTCTGCCCAATTCCAGGTATCTCTTCTGATAGGAGTCAACGATTTGGAGTTTTACTTTAACAAGCCTGCATGTATTTAGAAAAGAAGAAAGCTACACTCCAATCCCCAATCAGGCTTTAATTTTTAACTGAACTGGGACCATATTAGTACTGTTTGATTCTTGTGTCTTTAGAGGGCTGGAATGACAAAATTGAGGTGAACAGTACTATTAGCCAATTTATTCATTTCCTTAGGACATTTTCTCTAGATAATATAATTGTTGAGGACTGCTCCTTTAAACATGGCAAAATCCATTTTGTATTCAGAAAATAAGTTAAAAAGTTTTAATTGAATCATGTATACCCTGTTATCTAAATCTGAAATTCCCAAATACACCACCTGCCCACTACTCTTCTCAACTCACTCAGTACTAATCAGCTTGAAATTTAGTTGATGATACTTTGTCTAGCTATCCAAAAACATGGTATGTCTTCACTACTTGCCTTGACATTTTGAACTTTTAATATTTTTTTTATCAAAATCTTTCTCTGAGGACAGACTGGTGTCACAGTTACCTTTTTTCTTCTCTGGACCTGGATGTCCAGCTTTATGGTGTACATTCAACAAACTATTCTTGCTTAACAGAGATTGGTATACAAATGATTTATGTGGCATTTCCTACCCCTAATACCAGGTTTAAGATTCAAAAGAAAAGAGAGAGAAAAAGAAAGGAAGGAAGGTAGGGATAGTGGGATAGGGAGAGGGGAGAGAAGACAAGCGGTGTGAAATGGGAAAGGAGAAAGAAATAGGGAGAGAGAGAGTTGGAGAGGAGGAATGGAGGGAGGAGGGTGAGAGGGGCAGGGACAGGGAGATTTAGAAAGAAAGAGAGAGAGATGGAAAGAGAGATTGTTTTGTCCCAATTATAGACTTGGCAGGGTCACTACATTACAAATTGGAACTCAATGTTTCCCTGGGAGAGTCATACGTCCAGCCCAGTCCTACCTATAAATGTTTGTGTGCACCTCCTCTTGTACACACTCTCTGTGGCTCTTCTGTGTTGGTAAGTAATGTCTAGATTCCCAGGTAGGAAGCTGCTGCCTGGGGTATAGATATTTATTTTTTCCTTGGCCCAGAATTGTTTCAAACTCGCCAACTGCACACCTCTCCTGTTGACATTATCTGCTTTGTTGTTTTCTTTACTGTTTCTAAGAGTTACAATGTGCTTTAATTTTTGATTTTCTCTAGAAGGTCAAAATCTGAACTTTTACATGAGGCTAACAAGCTGTCTTCCCATGATTCAAGGATTTCTTTTTATATGATATTCTCCTTAGCTACCAATTTGTTCCTTTCCAGAGGACAGGTCAAGGAAAGGTGAAAAAGTCACACTTCTTGCAGCTTTATGTTTCCCTTCTTCCAACAGTAAAAGATGGACCAAGGATTGACTGAAAGTGAGCAAACCATAATCATGATCTTCAGGAACTACAATGATTATACTGTGAGAAATCCATTAGAACTGACTGATAAGGAATTAAAACAGGTGCTGAGAAGGGAATTTCCAAATTTTTTAGAGGTAGGTCTTCTTTCTTTGTTTGGAATTTATGTCTGAAACAAAGGGAAAATTCAAACTCTTTCCATTCAGGGTGACTGGGGTTGCCATATTTAGTTATTGATACTTAGGAAACTGCAGCTGGACTGTACTGTGAGATGGCATGTTCTACACAGTAATATAGAGTTGTTCACCTGTGACAGAGAGGCACAAACTGAAAAACACAGTTAAGTTCAGTGCCCTAATTGCCTGGTGGATCAACTGGGTGGGGTTTTCTGTGTGTTTTTGGTTTTTGGTTTGTTTGTTTGATCATTCACTTTTGATAAATCAAAGCTGAGTGGTTATGGTAAAAATGATGGACTTTTCACACTAAGGTGGGAACAGTTGAGCTAAGGCCATGTCCTTATAAAAGGACACATTCCAAGATGGTGATTGACTGGGCAGTAGAGGAACATGAAGCTTCAAAGGGACTTGGAAAAGACCTAGGTGGTTCTTTTTATTCTAGAATCTAGGGTAGAAAATTCAAGGAAAAGGAGCACAAGGAAACAACATTCCAAGATACTTAGTATACCATAGTCTAACCTGAGGAAAGAGAAACATGGGTGGAGAAAAGTGACACAATGGCCACAGGCTCTACTATATCTCTAAGGTCTGTGACCATAACCTTAGCCTAACTTGCATGCCATTAAGATAGAAATTTTCTCTTTTGGAACAGTAGTAGTGATATGGATATTACTTCTATTATTTTAATGTTTTTTATTTTATGTATATGATATATTTGCCTGAGTTATATGTATGTTCAAAGTGTGTGTGTGTGTGTGTGTGTGTGTGTGTGTGTGTGTATGTGTGTGTGTGTTTGTGTGTGTTTGATTGCTGTCTGTGGAGGCTGATTATGGAATTAGGTTTATTCACTAGAATACAAAAGTTTTTGACACACTATAAGTACTGAACCAAAATGTTCTCCAAAAGCAGAACTTAGGTTTGAACTATATGATAATTTGTCATGAATGAGGAACTCAGAAACTTGGAATGCTCTATCAAGACATACAGAGGATGTGTACAGGAATCTTCTTCTTTTTTTTTTTCATTTATTATTATTATTATTTTCTTTATTTACATTTCAAATCCTATCACAAAAGTTCCCTATATCCCACCCACCCACCCCTGCTACCCTACCCACCAACTCCCACTACTTGCCCCTGGCCTTCCCCTGTGCTGGCAATCTTCTGTGCAGAGTTGTTCTTGCTTTACCTCTCCATGAATTCTATTCCCTAACCTGACACAGGAATTTTTAGCAAATCAAGTGTCAGGTACAAAGTGTATTAGGCAAGAATTCCCAGTAAGAGAGTATAAATTTGCAGTTGATGGTGCTCTCAGACTCACTAAAATCTATCACTAGTACACTTAAGACCCCTCACATCTATTACCAAATGTTTAAAACCTAGAATTTTCGACCACTTCAAGAGCCCATACTGGTATGTTCTTCTCAGGGTTTCCCAGTCAGTAGCTTCAGTGGGAGTCACTAATTAGTTGCCTCCAGGGGAAATATGAGGAGGAAGTAACTGAAAATAATGGAGGGAACATTGACTTCTCCACCTGAGACTTGTGTTTATATCCCTTCTAGCTTCCTATGTTCTCAGCCTCTGCAACTGTAAAAACCATTCACCTTTTGCCAGGCCAGTTGTAAAGGAAGATGGCTTTTATGCAGGCTAAATTTCTATACAGACATATGTGGGATAGTTCTTGACAAATTAAGTCTTAACATTTCTGCAAAACAGAGTCCTAGCTCTGAATTTGGAATGCTGGCAGAACCAAATTGCAAAGTTTTAACCCCTGCTTAATATGTTTCATCATGAGCACACATCTCTACACTTTTACACTTAACTGGGAATCCTGGGACCCTTTTACTATGCATTTGCATTCTGCTTACTGAGTGTGCACACTATTCCTTTTCCATGGACACTATCAATGTTAATAGTCATCTTTCTTCCAGGAAGCACTAGAAAGTCCTTTAAGAACACTATTGAATGAACCAAAGGAACAGAGCTTTGAAGAGACTTTGGACATGATAGGAAGAATTGCAATGGTGTACTATAAGAAGATGAACAACATTGCTTTCGAACATTAGCATCATCACATCGATGTGCCTGGCCTTGTGGAGAGTGGACATAGCAATGTCCAGAGCTCCTAAGCAGGAGTTATGCCCACATTTCTTCTGTCCAATCAGGGCTTCAGAAATTTATTGTCACAGGCACTGAAATTGTGGATGTGTGTGGAACATTCAGAGAAATAAAGTCATTCTCCACACCAGTGCCATCCAGGTTTCTGAAATCTCTTTTAAGATTTGTGCTCCCCAGGCAAATGAGCATCAGTTGCTCTGCACACTTCTACAATGGTTTAAGCTGTACAATCCATCCCAAATAAGTGAGCAATGACAAAACAGAGAGTGTGTTTTTAGACATATTTGTTCTTCTCCATAACCATGGCACATCTCTGACCTCAGTACAAACTCCCTTGTACCACCTATCAATACCGCCCTTGGGTCTATGGTTATCCAAAGCATCTATTCCCTCACAAAAAATTACCAGCAATTTCACACCAGACCATGATCCTCTCCACCCTTTACCATTCATGAGCTCATATCTCTCGTATTTGACACTCTGTTCTACTGACATTCTTTCTCTGCAGAATCCTTTTTTTTTTTTTTCAAGAGAAATGCTGGTTTACTATTAGCGGGGACAGACAGAAGGATTTAGCAGCAAGCAGCTTGTTCCTGAGTCGATGTTTCTTTGCTATGTTTCAGATAGGACATTCCTTGGTTAGTAGACAATGGGTGTCATCCTTATTTCTCAGGTGAAAGTTGCAAGCCACACAACTCTGCTTGGTGGAAGTGGCTCAAGGTCGATGTTGGTAGAATTTATGCAGACCTTTGTGACACACATGGGAGGTTTGCTTTCTTTAGTACTTTCTAGGCTACCTTCCAGGATTCTTGAGTAAAGTTCACTTGAAGACATACATCAGACATGTCCATCTTCATGACATATGTAGAAGTATGGCCATCCTCTCCTGCATATACAGCTAGAGACACGAGCTCTGGAGGTACTGGTTAGTTCATATTGTTGTTCCTCTTATAGGGTTGCAAACCCCTTCAGTTCTTTTGGTACATTTTCTAGCTCCTTCATTGGGGACCCTGTGCTCCATCTAATGGATGCCTGTGAGCATTCATTTCTGTATTAGTAAGGCACTGGCAAAGCCTCTCAGGAGACAGCTATTTCAGGCTCCTGTCAACAAGCTCTTGTTGGCATCTCCATAGTGTCTGGGTTTGATGGTAGTTTATGTGGTGGATCCCCAGGTGGGGAAGTTTCTGGATGGTCATTCCTTCACTCTCTGTTCCACACTTTGTCTCTGTAACTCCTTCTATGGTTATTTTGTTCCCCCTTCTAAGAAGGATCAAGGTATCCACACTCTGGTCTTCCTAGTTCTTGAGTTGTATGTTTTCCACAAATTATCTCTTGGATATTTTAAGTTTCTATGCTAAAATCCACTTATCAATGTGAGTATATCATGTGTGTTCTTTTGGGATTGGGTTACCTCACTTAGAATGATATCTTCCAGATCCATCCATTTGTCTAAAAATTTCATAAATTCATTTATTTTAATAGCTGAGTAGTACTCCATTGTGTAAATGTACCACAATTTCTGTATCCATCCCTGTTGAGGGACATCTGGGTTCTTTCCTGCTTCTGGCTAGTATAAATAAGTCTTCTATGAACATAGTGGAGCATGTGTCATTATTACATGTTGGAGCATCTTCTGGGAATATACCCAGAAATGGTATTGCTGAATCTTCTGGTAGTACTATGTGCAATTTTCTGCAGAACCGCCAATCTGATATTCAGAATGTTTGTACCAGCTTGCAATCCCAGCAACAGTGGAGAAGTTTTCCTCTTTCTGTGCATCCTTCCCAGCGTCTGCTGTCATTTGAGTTTTTATTCTTATCCATTCTGACTGCTATGAGTTTGAATCTCAGAGTTGTCTTGATTTGCTCTTCCCTGATGATTAAGGATGTCATATATATATATATATATATATATATATATATATATATATATGCACACACACACGTGTGTATGTGTGTGTGTGTGTGTGTGTGTGTGTGCGCTTCTCATCCATTTGGCAATCTTCAGTTGAGAATTCTGTGTTTAGCAATTTACCCCTTTTTAAAATAGTGTTATTTGGTTTTTGTAGTCCAACATCTTGAGTTCACTATATATATTGGATATTAGCACCCTGTTGTGTAGGAGGCCACGGCCCCTCCCCTGGGCTACCCAAAGCCACACCTTAAAGATGGCACCTGTTGGCTATGGAGCTTGTGGTAAACAAGTCCATATTTGGTGGTGATATGTTCCCGCTCTTCTGGTTGGCTAAGGCTGCGCGCCTGGTGAGGTAATGTGGCCTGCCATGATTGCAGTGGATATGAGAGTATAAAAGGTCTTGTAGCACGGGGCTCAGGGGAGATGAAGTGGGAGATGAAGAGGGAGATGAAGAGGGAGATGATGAAGATTGTTCAAGGTTCCTGAATAAACTGCTCTAAGAAGAATTGGTGGTTGACTCTTCCTTGCTGTGGTCGAGATAGGAGGGCATGACAAATGTTGGCCCATATGGGGACCCAACTCCCCCACCAAAGAGTTCAGAACTTTCCGCAGTCAGTGTTTGCTGGCAGGGTAAGTTCATGGTAATTGAGACTTACAACCCCAGGAGTTTGGGGAAGGATCCCAGAGCAGGGACAAATTTTGAAGCATCCTGGAGCAGGGATGAATTTAAAAGGTTCTCAGGAAGGAGACATATCATGCCTGGTAGAGGGACAAAGAAGGTTCTTGGTACAGAGACAAAGTTAAGCGAGGTTAAGGTTCAAAGATAGTTTCCCAGCACAGGGACAAAATTAAAAGTGAAGAGAGCAGGAGGAGATTGCTTTAAAAATGAAAGTAAGAGCAGTGTTGGTGCAGCTGCTAGCAATTCGGAATTTAATTAAATCTTGCCTGGCAGACAGGAGTGGAGGGTATGCTGCTGTTGGGGTCTTCCAGATCCTTGTTGCTGCCAAGCCTACCTTGCTGTTACACTAATCACTCTCCTTCAAAACACCAGCCCCCTACAGGCACTGAAACCCACTAGAGAGTTGCTGTGTCTCCACTGCCTACCAAGAGGACATCCCTCCCGGATCTCCCAGAATGCAGCATCCTTGGACCGCCTACACCAATAGACTTTCGTCCCTGCCTGGATCCTTAGACCCGCCTATGATCAGAAAGCCACCAGCAACTTCAAAGACTGAGAAGGGGGCTGGGGATCTTTCCATGTTATTTAAACAGAGTTCAGTTATTAAACTTTGGAGCCTTGATCAGAAAAATTTGTCTAGGCTTCCATTTTTCCTCTCGCACATTCCATTTCAGCCAGCCTGCCTCTCAGGATGAACCCAGACCAGATTAAAGTGAGTTTTGTCAGAAACTCACAGCTGGCGCCCAACGGACTGGACCTGAATATGGCGGGAATGAACCGGGCAGCCGCTGCCTTTGTGAAGCTTCACATAAGAAATTAAGAGAGTATCGTATTGTGGCCCTCACCCCCGGTAAGCAGGTAAATTGTTATAGGCACGATACAGGTTAGGTTGGTTAGATGTTAACCCAACATCTGTACTGCCTAGGTTGGCAGCGTAAAATGGAATTAGAAATTTCAGGCATGTTTATGTCCACAGTCCTTGAATACTGCATCAGGGGAGAGGAATTGGGTTAAAAAAAATAATAATGAGTCTCTAGGCATGTTTATGTCCACAGCCCTCTGCTAGCCATGGTTTAAAGAGTAAATAGATGTTAAAATATTCTCTTGGAGACAGACCAAAGTCCAGATATGTCTGGCTTTCGCTCTGGACTCCTACAGGAAAAGTTCAATACCTTCTATGTATTGTCTATGTCTGGTGCACCAATTGTTCACATGTCAAGTCATGTGTGTTCTTGTTTCATTGTCTGAATGAGTGACTGTTCTGTGTTCCATGTCTAAAAATACTAAAGGTGCCTAAAACCTTGCCTGCTGATGCAGTCTTGGTGCTGCAAAGCTGAAAGAGGCTTGTGGCTTAGCCAGAAATCAAACACAGCAGGAGGGCCCCATCAAAAAACTGCCTTTTAGAGTGCCTTTAAACTCTGAATTTTAAAGCAGAAAAAGCTGATAGTCAGTTTTTTCCTAAAAATTTCTCATAATTATTTTTAGCAAGTGACAAATGCCTTTATTTGTAATATTATAGCTAAACAACGTAAAGTTCTGTGGTCAAATTTATAATTCATGTAGCCGCTTCACTTGAGTTTTTGACTTGTTTTAAAGGGCATAAAAATGCTCTGCATGTTTTCATCATAGAGTATTAGCTTATAAATTATTGGCTTTGATTAAAAAGGTAAAAAATTGGTAACAAAAAGGTTAGCTTTGAAATGGTAACTTAGGATTGGAGTTATTTTAAACATGTGGCATAGCACGCCAAAAAACTAGGCCTCTGGAAAAAGTTCTAATTGAGATATAGTTAATGCGACTCCTTCCTAAAAAGTAGGCTTAAAAATAAGACATGCACTCATGGGTATACTTTGGAAGCCAAACTTTGTAATGTAATAGTGATGTTTCCACCATTACTTTCAAAGATGATAAGGTGTTTTAAAATTGGGTTTTGACTTCCCACATGGGGAGGACAAAGCTCAAAACAGCCTTGGCGGGGCCTGTGTGGCTTTTCCTTTGTTCACAAACCGTGCCTAAGGAAGTTCTTGTGGCCTCACCCCCTGCCTCCAGGGAGACTGCCCACGTGTTACTCATAATAAAGATTTAATTCAAAATTTATAAGAGGTCGATCAGGCATTACAAGATGGCTTGCCTACTTCATATAAAATTATTAAAGAGTTTGTTTTTCCTTAATAATTGTTAAGGGTTTGCTTCTGGTAAACTAGTTATCACTAAAAAGTTTTGCCTCTGAGTATGGCTTATACAGCTTATATTATATAAAAATAATTTTTATTGTCTCTGCTTTAATACAATAAGCTAAGAGTGAAATTTTTCAGCATGCTAAGTATTAGCTAGGCCTATACAATAAGGTTTACCTCAAATCCTGCTCTCACATAAGGAGTTTTAAAGTTCTGGGTAAATAACTTACTCCATGGGATTCAGAGACCGTATCCTTTTGATGTTTAAGGTTTTAGTTATGTTAAATAAAATTGTAATATATAAAATTTTACAACAAGAAATTGATTTGCTTCAAAATGTTTATTTTTTTTTCAAGCTTCCAAGAGATGTTAATGGGATAGGATCTTATTATAAGGCTTCAAATTAATTTAAAACTTTCAATCTTATCTCGAGAGACACAATTTAATTGGTAAAAAACAAAAGTCCTTGCAAAAAAACAAAAGAAGTTTTTCTAATTGTTATCA
>NW_018392520.1:18872-21041 GCF_900095145.1 Mus pahari | reverse complement strand
GCTTCTGTTCTTATGCTTGCCTCCTGCCATCTGATTATCTCTAGTGCTTGCTGCCCTCAATATATCTGATTGGAGCCTGTCCTTCCTATAATCCCAGTTGATTCNNNACTTCTCAGAGTCCAGATTTCTCTGTGATTCTTTGAATGTGGGCTCCTGTGAACATGAGATGCTGGGTGTGTCTAAGTGCTTGGCAGTCAAGCTCCTCTGAGACACTCAAGTACTAGTGTGACCCAGCTCCTGTTATCCTGGGATCCTATTGTCCTAAGATCCTAGGGGTGTTACAGTGCCTGGAAATGGTGTCTCCTTTTGGGACCATGGAGTTGTCTGGTCTGTTTGAAACCAAGGTAAACCTGAACTGATTAAAAGGAACTTGAGCCTCTAGTCAGGCAAGGCTCTGGTGTCCTTGTTCCTGCTGTCACAGGCAAGATTGCTTGGGCAGTCTGCTAGGGACCGTGGGGGTATCCACCAAATCCGTGCCCTAGGTGACCCTGTGCTGGTGAAGACCAGAAGGGCTATAAGTGCCTTTAAAAGATTAAATTTTGACATAGGTAAGCCTCCACCAGTGTTCCAACATCCTAGAAAATCCTTGAAGCTGACAAGATTGGAATTCAGTGAAAATGTTACCTATTCAATAACATTCAAATTTACTTCTAGTAGAGATGGTGAAACTAATTAGGCATTACAAAGAATGGAGCTAGAATAGCAGAGGACTAGTCTGCAGAGTGATTACTTAAGACAGTAGCTGAATCTCACCCAAACAAGGGAATACACCATGGCCTAGCTAATAGGTGGTTTAAGCATAAAAGCGTTAGGTAATCCCCTGGGACAGGTTTCTTCACTAGGTCCAAAAGGATCAGCATAATCAGGCATTTACTAAGAACCCCTGGTGGTGGGTTTAACAATAGACTAGCATTACACCTGTCCCCATTCTAAGTGGTAAACACAACCTGGTCCCTGCTATCTTTTGATGTATACATTCCTTTTGTTTTGTGTCACTGTAACTCGTTGGATGTGTTTGCCTAGCTTTTCTTGTTTTTCTTCTGTATAAAAAAGTCTGGTGTTCATTTGGACATTACATTCAGATCCAACACACTCTCGTGTCTTAGTCTGTCTGTCACTCGCTGACTCCTTTGCTCATTTGCAACCAGAGACCCCTTTCACGCAGATATGAGACCCAAAAATAGGTCTGTCTGTGGCATAAAGTTACATCTGTCTTGGAATATTTTTGTCTGGATTTTGTTGTTGTTGTTCCAGTCAAGCCTTAGTAGAAAGTCAGCTATCAGAATAAGAGAAGACTCTGGGGAGGTAATGCATTTTAATATGAATTTCTGTATCAATATTCTTGGTATATTTTTGATCTAGGAACCTGAAATTCATAGTAATTATGGTTGGTTGAATTTGGCAAACAGGATCAGAATGATTTCTTAAGGCTCTTCACTTTTAATGTTAGTAAGAACAGAGATAAAAAATATTAGAAAAACTGAAAGAAATAAAAACGCATTGATTTTTTGCTATTGTTCAAAGTAAATAAATGTGGAGATACAAAACGCTTTGTTTTACTTTAATCATTGTGAAAATTTGCAGAAATAATATCACTGTTTGTGATTACAAAGAAAAACAAAAGAATCAATGAATAAATGAGTACATCTTGTTCCATAAACCTTTTCAGAAAATGGAGTCATGGAATTTATGGATATGCTTTTACTCAAAAATTATACATGGAATTTCATGGAGCGTTAATGTCAGAAGAGAAAAAACAAGGAAGAAGAAAATACTTAAAAACATATCCTGATTTGTCATCAATCTGAATGGATTCAGCAAACTGCCTAGGATTCTACAGGAAGCCAAAGCTTTGTGGGGAATATTAAAGTTAGGGGCACTGAGGTCACTTGTCACTCAACTAAAAGTAAAGTGTATTTACTTTTCAGATTCTCATGGTTGATCAACTCTTACTGTTTAAAACTGTTTTAATTGTTGTGTCCATGTTCCCTATGAAATCTTCTGTACCTGAGATTCTCTCTTCCATCTCTTGTATTCTGTTCCTGATGCTCACATCTATGGTTCCTGATTTCTTTCCTAGGGTTTCTATCTCCACAGTTGTCTCCCTTTGGGTTTTCTTAATTGTTTCAACTTAATTTTGCAGATCCTTAATGGTTTTGTTCAATTCTA
>NW_018392520.1:17550-18672 GCF_900095145.1 Mus pahari | reverse complement strand
CAACAAACCCAAAAGAAGATAGCCACATGAAAAGAATTCCCAATCTAACAACAAAAATAACAGGAAGCAACAATAACTTTTCCTTAGTGTCTATTAACATCAATGGACTCAATTCCCCCATGAAAAAAAATATAGACTAACAGACTGGCTATATAAACAGAACCCGACATTTTGCTGTATAGAGGAAACCTACCTCAGGGAGAAAGTCAGACACTACCTCAGAGTAAAAGGCTGGAAAACAACTTTCTAAGCAAATGGTCCCAAGAAACAGGTTGGAGTAGCCATTCTAATATCAAATAAAATCGACTTGCAACCTAAAGTTATCAAAAAGAAAAGGAGGAACACTTCATATTCATCAAAGTTAAAAGTTGCCAAGATGAACTCTCAATTCTGAACATTTATGCTTCAAATGCAAGGGCTGAAAGCAATCTACAGATTCAATGCAATCCACATCAAAATTCCAACTTAATTTTTCACTGAGTTAGAAAGGGCAATTTGCAAATTCATCTGGAATAACAAATAACCTAGGATAGCAAAAACTATTCTCAACAATAAAAGAACCTCTGATGGAATCACCATCCCTCATCTCAAGGTGTACTACAGAGCAATTGTGATAAAAAATTGCATGGTACTGGTACAGCGACAGACAGGTAGATCAATGGAATAGAACTGAAGACCCAGAAATGAAGCCACACACCACTATGCACTTGATCTTTGACAAAGGTGCTAAAACTACCCAGTGAAAAAAAGCATTTTCAACAAATGGTGCTGGCTCAACTGGAGATTAGCATGTAATGGAATGCAAATTGATCCATTCTTATCTCCTTGTACAAAGCTCAAGTCTAAGTGGATTAAGTAACTCCACATAAAACCAGAGACACTGAAACTTATAGAGGAGAAAGTGGGGAAGAGCCTCAAAGATAATGGGCACAGGGAAAATACTCCTGAGCAGAACACCAATGGCTTATGCTGTAAGATCAAGAATCAACAAAGAGGACCTCATAAAATTTCAAAGCTTCTGTAAGACAAAGGACTCTGTCAATAAGACAAAATGACAACCAACTGATTGGGAAAAGATCTTTACCAATCCTCAATCCAATAGGGAGATAATATCATATATAT
>NW_018392520.1:5477-17451 GCF_900095145.1 Mus pahari | reverse complement strand
TTAACTTATCATATATATATGTAACTTAGTTATATATATATATATATAACTCAAGATGTTGGACTCCAGAAAACCAAACCCCATTAAAAATGGGGTACAGAGCTAAATAAAGAATTCTCAACTGAGGAATACCAAATGGCTGAGAATTGTCTGAAAAAATGTTTAACATCCTTAATCATCAGAGAAATGCAGATCAAAACAACCCTGAGATTCCACCTCACACCAGTCAGAATGGCTAAGATCAAAAACTCAGATGCTGGCCAGGATGTGGATAAAGAGGAACACTCCTCCATTGATGGTGAGATTGCAAGCTGTTAAAACCACTCTGGAAATCAGTTTGGCAGTTCCTCAGAAAATTGGACATAGTTCTTCTGGAAGATCCAGCAATACCACTCCCAGGCATATATCCAGAAGATGCTCCTACTTGTAATAAGGACACATGCTCCACTATGTTCATAGCAGCCTTATTCATAATAGCCAGAACCCAGATGTCCCACAACAGAGATATGGATACAGAAAATATGGTACATTTACACAATGGAGTACTACTCAGCTATTAAAAACAATGTATTTATAAAATTCTTAGACAAATGGATGAATCTAGAACATATCATCCTAAGTGATGTAACCCAATCACAAAAGAACACACATGATCTGCACTCGCTTATAAGTGGATATTAGCCCAGAAGCTTAGAATACACAATATTCAATTTGCACAACACATGAAACTCAAGAAGTGAGTGTTTCTGCCTGCAGAAACACTCCAGTCTGGATTCGCACTGAAGGGCGGGAATATCCTAAAAGAGAAAGGGCTGTGAAAAGAAAATGGATGCCCTGTCCATTCACACTGATCAGAGCTCGACTTTTATTAATTGGACTTGCTTAAATACAAAGAAAAATTTCCCAGGCTGCCCTTGAGTCCCTTTGAAGCTGCCGCGGTGGTCCGATGATGAGCAGAGATGAGTGTCTGGTAGGCGGGTCCAAGGATCACAGGCAGTCGGAGTAATAGTGGGCGGTCTGAGCAATAGTGGGCGGTCCGAGTGATAGTGGGCGGTCCGAGCGATGGTGGGCAGTCTGAGGGCGCTGCATTCTGGGAGATCTGGGGAGGTCTCCTCCGTAGCAACTCTGGTATGCCTGTGCACCTGTGGAGGGAGAGTGGTTAGTGGAGGTGGGAGACCCCAACAAAGAAGGAAGACAACAGTGTGGGTACTTTGTTCCTTCTTAGAAGGGGAAAAGAAAATACCCATGGAAGGAGTTACAGAGACAATGTTCAGAGCAGAGACTGAATGCTTAACCATCCAGAGCCTGCCCCATCTGGGGATCCATCCCATAAACAACCACCAAACCCAGACACTGTTGCAGATGCCAACAAGAGCTTCCTGACAGGAGCCTGATATAGCTGTCTCCTGAGAGGCTCTGCCAGTGCCTGGCATATACAGAAGTGGATGCTCACAGTCATCCATTAGATGGAGCACAAGGTCCCCAATGAAGGAGCTAGAGAAAGTACCCAAGGGGCTGAAGGGGTATGAAGCCCCATTAGAGGAATAGCAATATGAACTAACCAGTACCCCACAGAGCTCCCTGTGACTAAACCACTAGTCAAAGAAAACAAGTGGTGGGACTCATTGCTCTAGCTGCATACGTACCAGTGAGAGAAGAGGTCCCTTGTTCTGGAAAAGTTCTATGCCCCAGTATAGGGTAATGCCAGGGACAGGAAGCATGAATGGGTGGGTTGGGGAGCAGGATGGGGAAGGGGTTAGGGGAATTTCAGAGGGGAAACTAGGAAAGAGGATAATATTCAAAATGTAAATAAAGTATCTTTAAAATGTGAAAAAAAGAATAAAAGTTAAAGAACTAATAAGTTAATGTTTACAAACATGGACACTGAACTTAGGAAAGTACTTTAGCTAAAACACCAATGAATTCATACTTTATACTAAGATTTACAAAGAATGAGAAGAAGAGAGGAAACCTTATGGATCTTTAGATATTTGCAACTCCAAGACTTAGTAGTGAAGTAGTAAATACAAAATCAGTATGTTTTTCCTCCACCAAGGATACTGCAAATGTCCAGGGCATATTCCTGCCATACAGAAGAGGAAAGAAGCAGAAAGAATTAAGTAATAAAATAAGCCTATCCTGATTCAATGTCAATCTTAATGAATAATGCAAATTGCCTCAGATTATACATGAATCCAAAGCCAAAGGCACAGCTTGAAGTAGGGGACCCAGAAGGAATTTGTCCCTCATCTGAAAATTAAACAGCATTTAATTTTCAGAGTCATTGTGGTTGATTCATCTTGTTGTTGTTAAAATCATAGTTTGTATTTAACATAAAACATATATTTATAAATCTCTAGTGACCAAATCCATGTATTAATTTGTAAATAGTAAAAGACATACCATTTTATTGAAAAAGTCAAGGAGTATGTTTCTGGTGTATACTTAATGCAGCACTTTGATAATCATATGAGACAAAAATATCACTTCTTACAATGTATTACTTTGTCTTTGAGACAGGTTTCTCTGTTTAGCCTTGGATGTCCTGGAATTACTACGGTAGATCAGGCTGGCCTTGAACTCAGAGATCTGTCTGTCTCAGCCTGGGATTAAAGGCATGTATCACCACCACTCAGACTTACAATGAAGACAAAGCTGAAGGGGATGACAAACCCTTAGAAAGACCAAAAGTATCAACTAACCCCAACCCTTGGGAACTCCTATAGACTAAGCCACCTACCAAAGACCATACATGGCTAGTTGGTAGTACCCAGGACATATGTAGCAGAGGACTGCCTTGTCTGGCCTCAGTAGGAGAGGATGCATCTAATAATGTAGAGACTTGATGCCCTAGGGAAGGGGTATGCAAGTGGTGAAGTGGATGTGGGTGGGTGGTTGAAGGGGTAGGTAGACTGAAGGAGCACCTTCTCAGAGGCAAAAGGGGAGGAGTGAAGAAGTCTTTGTGGGGGAACCTGAAAGGGGGGTAATATTTTGAATGTAAATAAATAAAACAATTTTAAAAATGTGAAACATGGATATTACATGCAAATGCATTCATGTATCCACCATACAGATCAAGAAATAAAATAGTCCATTATGCTGGAAGGTTATTTTATGCCCTATTTAAATTAACGTTGCTCAGTAAAAATTGTCACTGATATAACCTTATTGATCGTCATATAAATGGAACAATAAAATAGGCAAAATAATCATTCTTTAAAAATTTACTACATATATAAAGAATTCTATTTACTCTCATATTAGACCTTTCACATCTAAATCCTAAGCTTCTCAAAACCCCTTGTCCCTTAATAAGTTCCTTAATTAGATTCATGTCTTTTGGTTTTATTTCATTACCCAAGGAGCTTATGTAGGCCAATCCATATGACCACTGCTTTGGAACTAATCCTTGGGCCACAGTAGCCTCATCATTCTATACATAAGTAAAGGAAAGAACTCTCCCTAAAGTAAACCATATCAATAGCTCATAGATCACATTTTTAAAAAAATGTACAACCATGTAGGCTACCTCCTCATCCATGCCTCCCATTGCAGACAAACATAGCTGTAAATTAAGACAAGCAATTGACAAGTAGGACTTCATTAATCAAAAATATTCTGTGGAGTTAAAGAAGTAACCAGGCTACCTCTGCACCCAATTCCACAATACCCAGAGGAAGCTTGACTCCCAGGTGCTCTAACACACCCAGGATTGTGGGGAGCCACAGCCCCAGGGGCCGCACCGCAACATGGTGCCCACAGGAAGAGAGTTCTTATAATAAACAAGTCCTTATTTGGCTGCTGCTGTTATCCCCACTGATCATTGGCTGAGCTCGCTCACCTGGCAAAGCTACGTTGCCTAGTGTGATTGGTTGTGAATGCATATATGTTGGGCTCTTCCCAGGGTTTGGGGGAGATGAAGATTGAAGCTTGCTGATTAAACTGCTGTTAGAAGAACTGGTGGTTGTGTCTTCCTTGCTGGTCGAGGTGGTCGCGACACAGGATCACAGGTAAGGGGGCCACAACATATGCCCCAACATCTGAAGTAACTGGGACCCCAGAGATCCAGAGGCACAGAAACTCCTGCCCAGCCAGTGGCACAGGTTTCTCCAGGTCTGAACTGGTACCCTGAGAAGACCTTGGGCATTAGCTCTGCACCCAGTCATAGCACCCAAAGGAAGTTAGACACAACAGGATCTCCAGAGCTTGGTCGCACCAAGATTTCAGTATGCAAGAGGCAACTTGACTCCCAGGAGCCCTGACATACCCAGGATCTCAGGATCACAGGACACCAGAATAACAGGATCACAGAGACAGCTGGAGTCTGAGGAGTTCTGACACAACTAGGATGAAAGAAGGACAGCATCCAGTCATAGACAGCAAGGGCAGGGAGCACTAGAGATAACCAGTGGAAAGAGGCAAGTATAAGAACATAAGCAAAAGAAACCAAGGCTACTTGGCATCATCAGAACACAGTTCTCCCACTACAACAAGTCCTGGATACCCTTTCACATCGGAAAAGCAAGATTCTAATTTAAAAACACATCTCATGATGATGGTAGAGGACTTTCAGAAGGATATGAATAACTCCCATAAAGAAATACAGTAGAACAGAGGTAAACAAAAGCCCTTAAAGAGGAAATGCAAAGATCCCTTAAATAATTACAGGAAAACAGAACCAAACAGGTGAAGGAATTGAACAAAACAATCCAGGATCTAAAAATGGAAGTAGAAACAATAATGAAATCACAAACAGAGAAAACTCTAGAGATAAAAAACCTAGGAAAGAAGTCAAGAGCCATAGAAGCAAGCATGACTAACAGAATACAAGAAATAAAAGAGAGAATATCAGGTGCAGAAGATACCAGAGAAAACATTGACACAACAGTCAAAGAAAATGCAAAGAGCAAAAAGCTCCTAACCCAAAACATCCAAGAAATCCAGGACACAGTAAGAAGATCAAACCTAAGGATAAGAGGTATAGAAGAGAGCAGATTCCCAAATTAAAGGGCCAGTAAATATCTTCAACAAAATTATAGAAGAAAACTTCCCTAACCTAAAGAAAGAGATGCCAACGAACATACAAGAAGCCTACAAAACTCCAAATAGGCTGCACCAAAAAAGATATTCCTCCTATCACATAATAATCAAAACACCAAATGCACTAAACAAAGAAAGAATATTAAAAGCAGAAAGGGAAAATGGTCAAGTAACATGTAAAGACAGGCCTATCAGAATTATACCAGACTTCTAACCAGAGACTATAAAAGCAAGAAGATAGATGCCATACAGACCATAAGAGGACACAAATGCCAGCCCAGGATATTACACCCAGCAAAACTCTCAATTACCGTAGATGAAGAAGCAAAGACATTCCATGGCAAAACCAAATTTATACAATATCTTTCTACAAATCCAGCCCTTCAAAGGATAATAAAGGGAAAATTCCAGCACAAGGAGGGAAACTATACCCTAGAAAAAGCAAGAGAGCAATGTTTCAACAAACCCGAAAGAAGACAGCAAGAACATAATTCTACCTCTAATAACAAAAATAACAGGAAGCACTTGGGAGGCAGAGGCAAGTGAATTTCTGAGTTTGAGTCCAGCCTGGTCTACAGAGTAAGTTCCACGACAGCCAGGGCTATACAGAGAAACTCTGTCTTGAAAAACAAAAACAAAAACAAACCAAAAAATAACAGGAAGCAACAATCAGTTTTCTTTAATATCTCTTAACATCAATGGACTCAAACCCCCAATAAAAAGACATAGACTAAAAGACTAGATACATAAAGTGGACCCAGCATTTTGCAGCATACAGTAAATGTACCTCAGTGAAAAAGACAGAAAATACCTCAGACTACATGGTTGGAAAAAAAATTCCAAACAAATGGTCCCAAGAAACAAGCTGGAGTAGCCATTCTAATATCGAATAAAATTGATTTTCAACCAAAAATTATCAAAAAAATAAGGAAGTACACTTCATACCTCTCAAAGGAAATATCAATCAAGATGAACTCTCAATTCTGAACATCTTTGCTCCAAATGCAAGGGCAACAACACTCATAAAAGAAACTTTACTAAAGCCCAAAGCACACGTTGCACCTCATAAAATAATACTGGGAAACTTCAACACCCTTCTCTTTCCCACCCTGCTGCACAAGCTATTCCATGGTTCTCGACAGGGATCATGAACCTAAAGTGAAATGGGAATAAGAGAAAGAGAAGGGGACCATGGATCTGCTTTGGTCATAGTCCGTTTAGTGAGGAAAAAGGCTCAAGTTTTATAGCATACAGAGAGGGGTTAGGGAGTGATAAAAAGAGGCAGAGTGAAGGACAAAGGGGGATGCTAATTGCAAGTTTGAAACTTTCAGTGATTTATCTCAGGGCCTTGGCGTCACTGCTCCAGAATGCCCGGGCAGCTTATCTCAAAGCCCAGGTCCTCCTTACAGCTCAAGGTGGCAGCTCGGGACAGCTCTAGAAGGCTGGAAACTCCTTTAACAGCCCCTGATGTTTGTTTAGGGCTGGAATCTGCTGATTCCCATGAACATCCTTGAGATGGCTCTCAGATGCAAGCTGTAAAAAGGCCTGGATTTTGAACTCAGGACCTTTGGAAGAGCAGTCAGTGTTCTTAACCACTGAGTCATCTTTGCAGCCCACAACCATCCGTAATGAGATCTGATATCCTTTTCTTTGGTATCTGAAGACAGTTATAGTGTACTTACATATTTTTTAAAAAGGCCTGGGTTTTTCTCAGCCTGGTCTCCAACACTACTCGTGGACAGATCATAGAAAAAGAAACTAAACAGAGATGCAGTGATACTAGCAGAAGTTATGAACCAAATGGATTTAACAGACATCTATAGAACATTTCATCCTAAAACAAAAGGATATAACTTCTTCTCAGCACCTCATNNTACCTTCTCCAAAACTGACCATATAATTGGTCACAAAACATGCCTCTACAGATAAAAGAAGATTGTAAAAATTCCATGCACCCTATCAGATCAGCACAGAATGAGTCTGGTCTTCAATACAAACATAAACAACAGAAAGTCCACATACTCATGGAAGCTGAACAACACTCTACTCAGTGATAGCGTGGTCAGGGAAGAAACAAAGAAATAAAAGACATTTTAGAATCTGATGAAAATGAAGGCACAACATACCCAAACTTTTGAGACACAGTGAAAGCAGTGCTAAGAGGAAAGCTCATAGCTCTGAGTGCCAACAAAAAGAAACTTGAGACAGCATACACTAGAAGCTTAACAGCATACCAGAAAGCTCTAAAACAAAAAGAAGTAAATATACCCAAGAGGAGTAAATGGCAGTAAATAATCAAACTCAGGGGTGAAATCAACCAAATGGAAACAAAAAGAAATATACAAAGAATCAACAAAACCAGGAGCTTGCCCTTTGAGAAAATCAACAAGATAGATAAACCCCTCAACACACTAAATAGAGACCATAGAGGCAGTCTCCAAATTAACAAAATCAGAAATGAAAAGGGAGACATAGCAATAGAAATGGAGAAAATTCAAAAAATCATCAGATCCTACTATAAAAGCCTATACTGGGAAATCAGGATAAAATGGACAGAGATAATCAGGATCAAATTAATGATCTAAACAGTCCCATATCCCCTGAAGAAATAGAAATAGTTATTAATAGTCTCCCAATCAAAAAAAAAGCCCTGGACCAGATGGGGTTAATGGAGAATTCTATAAGACCGTCAAAGAAGTTCTTATACCAATACTCTTCAAACTTTTCAACAAAATATAAACAATAGGAACACTACCCAATTCATTCTATGAAGTCACTATTATGCTTATATCTAAACTACACAAGGAACCAACAAAGAAAGATAACTTCAGACTAATTTCCCTTATGAATATCGAAGCAAAAAAATGCTCAATAAAATTCTCACAAATCTAATACAAGAACACATCAAAACCATCATTCACGACTATCAAGTAGGCTACATTCTGGGGATGCAAGGATGGATCAATATAAGGAAATCAATCAATAAAATCCACTATGTAAACAAACTTAGAGAAAAAAAAAACACATGATCATCTCATTAGATTCTGAGAAATCATTTGACAAAATTCAACACCCCATCATGATAAGAGTCTTGGAAAGATCAGGAATTCAAGATCCACACCTTAACATAGTGAAAGAAATATACAGCAAACCAGTAGCCAACATCAAAGTAAATGGAGAAAAACATGAAGCAATCCCACTAAAATCAGGGACTAGACAAGGCTGCCCACTCTCTCCCTACCTATTCAATATAATACTCAAAGTCCTAGCAAGAGCAATTAGACAACAAAAGGAGTTCAAAGGGGTAAAATTGAAAAGGAAGAAGTCAAAATATCAGTATTTGCAAAGAATATGAAAGTATACTTAAGTGACTCCAAAAATTTCACCAGAGAACTCCTACACCAGAGAAACAACTTCATCAGAGGGGCTGGATATAAAATTAACTCAAACAAATCAGTGGCCTTCCAATATTCAAAGGATAAACAGGATGAGAAAGAAATTAGGGAAACAACACCTTTCAAAACAGTCACAAACAATATAAAGTATTTTGGTGTGACTCTAACCAAACAAGTGAAAGATCTGTATGACAAGAACTTCAAGTCTCTAAAGAAAGAAATCAAAGTAGTCCTCAGAAGATAGAAAGATCACCCATGCTCATGGATTGGCGGGATTAATGTAGTAAAAATAGCAGTCTTGCCAAAAAGCAATCTACAGATTCAATGCAATCCCCATCAAAATTCCAACTCAGTAGTTCTTAGAGTTAGAAAGAGCAGTTTTAAAATTCATTTGGAATAACAACAAAAAAAAAAAGGATTGCAAAAACTATTCTCTACAATAAAAGAACTTCTGGGTGGTTCACCATCCCTGACCTAAAGCTGCATAACAGAGCAATAGTGATAAAAGAATAAACTGTATGGTATTGGTACAGAAACATGAATGTAGATCAATGGAATAGAAAAAGACCCAGAAATGAACTCACACACCTATGGTCACTTGATCTTTGACAAAGAAGCTAAAACNATCCAGTGGGAAAAAAAGACAGCATTTTCAACAAATGATGCTGGTTCAACTGGTGGTCAACATGTAGAAGAATGCAATCCATTCTCCTCTCCTTGTACAAAGCTCAAGTCCAAGTGGATGTAGGACCTCCACATAAAAGGAGATACACTGAACTTAATAGAAGAAAAAATAGGAAGAGCCTCATACATATGAACATAGGGGCAAATTTCTGGACAGGAACAATAATGGCTATGCTCTAAGATCAACAATAGACAAATAGGAACACATAAATTGCAAACTTCTGTAAGACAAACAACACTATCAATAGGACAAAAAGATAACCAACAGATTGGGAAAAGATCTTTACCAATCCTACATCGATAGAGGGCTACTATTCAATATATACAAAGAACTCAAAAAGTTAGACTCCAGAGAACCAAATGACCCTATTAAAAATGGGGTACAGAGCTAAAGAAAAAATTCTAAACTGAGGAATCTCGAATGACCAAGAAGCACCTAAAGAAATGTTCATCATCCTTAGTCATCAGGGAATACAAATCAAAACAACCCTAAGATTCCACCTCACACCAGGCAGAATGGCTAAGATCAAAAATTCAGGTGACTGAAGATGCTGGCAAGGATGTGGAGAAAGTGGAACACTCCTCCATTGTTGATGGAATTGCAAATCTGTCTGGAGGTTCCTCAGAAAATTGGACATAATACTACCCAAGGACCCAGCTATACCACTCCTGGGAAAATACCCAAAAGATGCTCCAATATCAGGAGCCATAATGGGACAAGCTAATAACTAAAAGGTGATCATCCTGAAATGGCCTGCCTCGGATTATTATATAATCTGTGACAGGTGAGCCCTCATTAAGCAAGGCTGTGAGGGACTTATTTTAGGAAGGATTCCTGCTATTAATGTGTTTTTCCTGTTATTATTAAACATATATATCAATCACTAAGTAGGAGCACACTCCTTTGGAGCAGATCTCTGCAGATCCACGAAGATGTACTCTCTTATAGTGATGATATATAGACAAATGGATGACTTAAGTCTTAATGATGATCCTATAAGAATTCCTAAAATTATATCTGTTATTACTATGCTCTTTTATTAATGGGACTGCTATTAGGTCCTTTTCTGATAATCAAAGCTGCAAATACAACTCTGCCAGTCTCTCAAGTGTCATCAGTTAATTGCTCTTAGATGGTAATCAAACTTTCTCATACTCAGGGTAAATTCAAAGAGGTTGTAAAACAATTAACCAAAGGTCATTAAAAGGGAACTAACAATTTATTATAGGTGTTAGGACAGAAGATAAAATATTGACCAAATTTATCTATACAAAAGTTCACTAATAAGTTATGGTTTTTAACCTTCAGTGAACATGTAGAGCTGAGACAGGTGATGTTTAGCTGGATAATTACTCCTAATGGATATGCATGTAAACATTCACTATTGTAAACCTCATTTTATTTTATGATTTGATTTTTTGTGTGAACTTATGATGAACTTCGTAACATGTGATCATGATTTCTGAAAGATGTATAAGTACTGAGGACAAAGAGATTAGCGGAATCAATAGAGGAAACTATTTTACCTTTCCCCATTTAGACTAGAATCTTTTCCCTTTCTCCACTTAGAGAATTTTTCCTTTTCCTCACTTAGGAACTTTCTGCTTATCCCCTTAAATGACTCTCATAGGAAACTTTTTACAACTTAGTAATAAATTCTATAATCACTTCTCTAAGTATCTTCTCTTCCTGCTACTTCTGACTAGCGGGCTGAAATAAAATATTCAATTAAAAAAAAGGAAAAGAAAGTTACACTATAGCCAGGGCTGTTACTAAGAGAAGCCCTATCTGGAAAAGCTGAAAAAGAGAGGAGTGGGGGGGCAGAGAGAGAGGAAGAGTGGGGAGACATAGAGGGGCGATAGGGCGAAGTGGAAGAGAAGAAGGAGAAGGAGAAATAATCAAGTAATCAACTGAGTTAAGTGAAAACCCACAGAATGGAAGATAATGTTTGTCATATATGTATCTGTCATAGGATTAATAAATAAATTAATAAATTAATAAATTAATAAATTAAAATTTCCAAGGAAGTCAAAAATGATACATCAAAAAAGACACATTCCAAAAATTGAGCATTAGAACTGTATAAGCGGCATTAAAGGAGAGAGAGAGAGAGAGAGAGAGAGAGAGAGAGAGAGAGAGAGAGAGAGAAAGTAGCTTAGAAGATACACAAAAAAGTTCATGATCATTACTTGCAATTAGAGAAACAATTTTAAGACTTCATGACAGACTATTCAGAATTTCAAAGGTCAATAAAGTAGCAGAAAACAAATACTGAAGCAAATGCAGGAGATATTTATTCCTGGTGGGATGACAAACTGTTGCAGCCACTATGGAAATCAGAGTAAGGAATATATTGAACATATAACACAGCTATATTACTCTTTGGCATATGCTCCACAAATACTTATTTGGCATTTTTCATTGATGCTTTGTTCACAATAGCTAAGAAATGTGAAAATCTTATTTGTCCTACAACTAATGAATGGATAATAAAAATGTGGTGCACATATACTGTGGAACACTATACAGTTGTAAAGAAAAATGAAATCAGGAAAAGTGGGCATAAAAACATGAAACTAGAAAATACCATATTGAGTGATGTACTCCCGATGAAGAAGGACAAAAAATAATCAAATGTTGCTGTCATCTGAGATCTCCTATTCTTTAATCCTCAGATAAATGTTTAGACCTTGCCCATCATCAAGAAAACTTCTCTCTGGAATAGTTGGAGACTATTACAGAAAACAACCAACCAAAATAGCATTGTAGATCCCAGTCCCAATGAATATATATATATATATATATATATATATATATATATATATATATCCCCTTTCCCAGTACCCCCCTCTCC
>NW_018392520.1:0-4691 GCF_900095145.1 Mus pahari | reverse complement strand
GAGACTGAGTTCCCTTGAACTTTTGCCTCGGGACAGCGCCCAGGTTTTTGGGGCCTGTTGGCGCTTGTCACTACTGGAAAGGATGTAGCAGTTCTGGGGAAGAACATGGAGGATGCCACCATTCCAGGAGACTGAGTTTCCTTGAACTTTTGCCTCAGGACAGCGCCCAGGTTTTTGGGGCCTGTTGGCGCCTGCCACTACTGGAAAGAATGTAGCAGGATTGCAAAGAATGTAAAACACAGAGTAACACCAGGGATGCATACCATAATCAGACACCAAACCCAGACACTACTGCATATGCCAGCAAGATTTTGCTGAAAAGACCCTGTTAGAGCTGTCTCTTGTGAGGCTATGCCAGTGCCTGGCAAATACAGAAGTGGATGCTCACAGTCATCTATTGGATGGAACACAGGGCCCCCAATGAAGAAGCTAGAGAAAGTACTTTATATGCCCCAGTACAAGGGAACGCCAGGACCAAGAAGTGGGAGTGGGTGGATAGGGGAACAGGGGTGGGGGGAGAGTATAGGGGACTTTCGGGATAGCATTTGAAATGTAAATGAAGAAAATATCTAATAAAAAATTGAAAAAAAGACAGAGCAACAAAGAGTTGGCTGTAAGATCAAGTCTCCTAGTAATGTTGGAAGCTATACTTCAAAATCTCACAAGTATAACTAAAATTTAGCTCAGATAGGACAGTCATGGACATGATAAAACAAAGAGAGAAAGACCACAAGGCTTCAACATTACTTAATGAACTACAGGTAACCAAGGAATTGTGATATCAGGAAAAGTCTTCACCAAGGAAGAGAAAATCAGCTGCTTATCCAATAGCAAATGGTCAACTGAGAAAATATACATATGAGTAACATTCTGACTGAGCAGGTCGTATTTAGGAAAAATATGTACGTGTGTGTGTGTGTGTGTGTGTGTGTGTGTGTGTGTGTGTGTGTGTATGTGTGTGTAACAATTTCCAAAAACAGGTACTTTGGCCTTCTTTCCTCTGCAATTTATTTTTATTAGATATTTTCTTTATTTACATTTCAAATGCTATCCCCAAAGCCCCCTATACCCTGCTCCCCAACCCACCCACTCCTGCTTCCTGGCCCTGACATTACCTGGCAGTGTTTTTTCTGTTTCTATTTTCTGGAACAGCTTGAGGAGTATTGGCATTAGCTCTTCATTGAATGTCTAGTATACTTCTGCACTAAACCCATCTGGCTCTTGTATTATTTAGGCTGGGACATTTTAATAACTGCTTCTATTTCCTTGGGGGTTATAGGTCTGTTTGAATAGTTTACCTGATCTTAATTTAAATTGAGTAAGAGGTATCTGTCTAAAAAATCATCTGTTTAGTTAAGACTTTCTAATTTTGTGGAGTACAGGCTTTTGAAATAAGACCTAATAATTCTTTTGATTTTTTTCACTATTTCTTGTTATCTCTCCCTTTTCATTTCTCATTTTGAGTACTTGAATAATGTCTTGCTGTCATGTAGTTAGCTTGGCTCAAGGTTTGTCTACCTTGTTGATTTTCTCAACAAACCATTTCTTGGTTTCATTGATACTTGTATTGTTTTATTAATTTTAAACTGATTGATTTCAGCCTTAATTTTGATTATTTCCTGCATTCTTTTATCTAGAGCTTTTAAGTGTACTTTTAAATGGCTGATATGAGTATTTTCTCATTTCTTTATGGAGGTACTTACTGCTATGAACATTTCCCTTAGCACTGCTTTCATTTTGTCCCATAAATTTGGGTATGTTGTGCCTTTTCATTGAATTCTAGAAAGTCTTTATCTTTTTTCGTTATTTCTTCTATGACCCAGAGATCATTGAGTAGAGTATTGTTCAGTTTCCATGAGTGTATAGACTTTCTGTTGTTTCTGTTGTTGAAGTCCAGCTTCCATTCTGCACTGGAAACAATGACTTCTTCTAGTCCATGTCCAAAGTTCTCAAATTCAATGTGTTAATACTAATGAAATATTGATTGCTTTTTAGAATTTCCCACAATTTGAATGTTAGAATTTGAGACACTATTTTTTTATTTTATTAAACCCAATTTGAAAACATTTAATTTTCTGAGCATGTATAATCTGTTTGCATGCCTATATGAACAATATGTGCACACCTGGTGTTTGCAGATGGCAGGGGCATCAGATCTCTTGGAATTTTGTGTTACAGATATGAAACACTAAAACCAATTATTTTAATAGGTACATGTGTTATGGTTTGAATAATAAATTATCATTCCTTATAGCAGCAGGTGATATTCTAATGTAATTTTTATGTTAATAAATATTTGTTAGCAGGTCTTGGAATAGCAAACACAATTAAACATCAGTATATTTTCTTACATAGGTGTATTTATAAAATGTCTACTCCATAGGGGTGTGATTGTATTCAGTTTTGAATCCTATATTTAAAAAGATTTAATTCAGTATTAATTATGCATATGTATCTGTTTGTGTATCAGGTGAGTGTAGTACCTGCAGTGCCAAGATAAGTACAATAGTTTTACTTGTGGCTTCGAAACCTGCAAAAATAGGATAATAATTGTACATACCAAAAAAAATTATTTATTTTGGTGTTACTCAGTAGTTTGGTTTTTGTTGCAATTTTGATTTGTTGTTTTGTTTTGAAATACATTCTCATTATTTACCCATGGTTATCCTTGAACTCAAAATACAGACCAGGCTGGCCTCAAACTCACAGAAATACATCTATCTCTGCTTCCTAAGTCCAGGAATAACAGCGGGCAGCACCATCCTGGTATATCACATTATAAATGTATTTTATTTTTTAATTATGTGTATATTTAAGTGTCTGCATAAGAGCAATTATACCAATTGAGTTCATTACCTGCCCAGGCCAGAAGAGGGAGCAGAGCACTATGAACCTGAAGTTACAGATGGTTGTGCATTGCCATATGGTTGCTAGGAACTGAACCCAGGTCTTCTGCAAGGGCAGCCAGTAGTACTCTGAACCACTGAGTCATCCCAAACCAGATTTTTTTTAGGTTTTTTGAGACAGGGTTTCTCTGTATAGCCCTGGCTATCCTGGGACGCACTATGTAGACCAGGCTGGCCTCAAACTCAGAAATCCGCCTGCCTCCCGAGTGCTGGGATTAAAGGCGTGTGCCACCACGCCCGGCCAGATTATTTTTCAATAGTCACAGTGCACATTTTCTTTGCTGTGTGCAATGGTTAGAATATATTTGGCCTGCAGAAAGAATGGAAACAAGCAATCCCAGGAGGTAGGAGGTTTAGGGGACCCTCCAGAATGTAACAGAGACATGAGAGGTAAGAGACTCTCATGACTCAAAAGTAGGGACCTTAGATGAAATGCCCTACATTAGGAAGAGAGAACTTTCCAGCAGAAATTGAGAGATGGGGTTGCCATCCCACAGTCAAAACTCTGACCCACAATTGTTCTTGCCTGAAAGAGCTGCAGAGATGGAAATTGAGAGCCTGAGGAAAAGAAGGTTCAGTGACAGACCCAAAGTGGAATCCAGTTCAAGGGGAGGCCCCAAGACTTGACACTATTACGGAGGCTATGGAAGGCTCACAAAAAGTGCTCTTCTCCAAAAGACCCAACAAGCAGCTGAGTGGGATGCAGATATTTACACTCTAACAATGGAAAGAAGCTGCTTACCCCTGTGGTTAAATTAGGGGAAAGTTGGAAGAAGCTGAGGAGGAGGGCAACCCTGGAGGAGTATCAGCAGTCTCAATTAACCTGGACCCAGTAGATCTCTCAGATACTGGAACATCAACCAGGCAGTATAATACGCAGATACGAAGCTCCCAGCACACATAGAGCAAAGGACAGGCAGGACAGGGTTTAGTCAGAGAAGATGAACCTAACTCTCGAGAGACTAGAGGCCATAGGATGTTTAGAGGTCTGGTGGGGTGGAGGTGAGAGAAAGAGGAGAGGAGAGGAGGTATGGGATATGGAACAGTTGCAAGGTGGACCAGGAGGGGAATAAATAAAATCTGGAGAGAGAGAGAGAGAGAGAGAGAGAGAGAGAGAGAGAGAGAGAGAATATGCTTGGGCATGGGAATTGGCAATGTGAGGAGGTGTGCCAATGTTGGGGTAGGTTCGACCTTGTTGGAACATGTGTGACACTGTGTGAGTGGGTTTTGAGGCTCCTATGCCCAAGCTCTGCCGAATGAGGAAGAGAGCCTCCTGCTAGCTGCCTACAGAAGAAAGACTCTCCTGGCTGCCTTTGGATCATGATGTAGAGCTCTCAGCTTCTTCCCCAGCACCATGTCTGCCTGCAGACCACTATGCTTCCTGCCATGATGATAATCATGAACCTCTGAACCTGTAAGGTGGCCACAATGAAATGCTTGCCTGTAACAGAGTTGCCTTGGTCATGGTGTCTCTTCACAGCAATATAGCCCCTAATTAAGACATTGTGTATTACATCACATTGATTGAAGACAGAATGTGTGCATGAAAAATCAATTTATTTTATCAACAGAAGAATCAGTACTATGGTAGGAGGATGGGAAACAAATCCATGAAGCAGAGTTTCTGGCTTCGTAGGAAAGATGAAAAGAAAAAATAAGAAAAGGATGAGCTATCTTCATTGTCAGGATTCTGATTTCATGAACAAGGTGACGTGGGAAATATTGCTGATCTTGCTGTCATCTGTGAAGCTTCAAAAGTAAAAAACAAGACAAACAAACAAAACA
>NW_018392519.1:0-3533 GCF_900095145.1 Mus pahari | reverse complement strand
GATCTTTAATTTTGTCAGGCATAGGTGGCCAATGCCTTTATTCACAGAACTTGAGAGGCATATGTAGTGGCTTTCTGAGTCAAGGTCAGCCTGGTCTACAGATTGAGTTTCAGGACAGCCAGATATACAAAGAGAAATACAGTCTAAAAAAACATCAAAGAGTTTTACGGTCATTTTTGTGTTTTATGTGTATTTATTTTTACACTTTAAAAAAAAAAGGATTGTAGTGCTTTCTTACGTTGTCTTAGAGTTATTTTGGTTTTAGTGTTCTAGTCTATGTTTTATATATTTTTCTTTTTTTTAAGGATATTAGGGTGATTTAGGGTTTTGTGTTTTTATGCTTTATGCTTTTATTTTTAGGGTTTTAGTGTTATTTTAGGGATTTTTCTAGTGTTTTGAGTATTTTTTTTTAACTTTAGTGTTTTAATTTTGGGTTTAAGAGTCTTAGGGTTCCTAGGGAGTGGTGGCCCAGGCCAGTAATACCAGCACTTGGGAGACAGAAATAATTGATTTCTAAGTTCAAGCCCAACCTGGTCTACAGAGTTAGATCCTGGAGAGCCAAGGATACACAGAGAAACCTATTCTCAAAAAACTCAAGGAGTTTTATGGTCATTTCTGTGTACTTGTATATTTATTTTATAATTTTAGGGTTTTTTGTTTGTTTGTTTATTATTTAAGGGTTTTGCAAGGAGTTTAGAAGCATAGATTTTGAGTTTTATTGGTTTTCAGGGTTTTAGTATACTTTTATTGTTCTTTCTGGATTTTTTAAAAAAAGTATTTTAGGGTTTGGTATTGATTTTTTTAAGGTTTTAGTGTTTTATTGGTTTTTTTTTAGGGTTTTTTTGGCTTGTTAGGTATTTTTTTTCAAATTTTCGGGTTTTATATTTAGGGTAAAATATTTTTAAATTTGTCAAGCAGTGGTAGCCCATGCCATTATTCCCAGAACTTGGGGGGCAGAGGTATTGGCTTTCTGAGTCAAGGACAGCTCTGTCTACAGATTGAGTTTCAGGACATCCAGATATTAACAGAGAAACACAGTCTCAAAAAACATCAAAGACTTTTAGGGTAATTTTTGTATTCTTGTGTATTTATTTCATTATTTTAGGGATTTTTTTAAGTGTTCTTTAGGTGTTTAGAAGAATGTTTTCGAGTTTTTTTGGTTTTCAGTGTCTTAGTATATGTTTATTGTTCTTTCTGGGTTTTTTAAGTATGTTAGGGTGTGTTATTGATTTGTTTTTTTTTTTTTTTTAACCTTTAGGGTGTATTTTAGGATTTTCCAGTTTTTTGTGGGAGGTTTTAGTGTTCTAAAGAATTATTTTTATTAAATTTTAAGGTTTTGTTTTGGGGGTTTAAGATTTATAAATTTGTGAGGCAATGGTGTCCCATGCCTTTAATCTCACAACTTGGGTGGCAGAGATAAAGGAAATGTGAGTCAAGGCAAGCCAGGTCTATACTTTGAGTTCAGGACAGCCAGAGATACACAGAGAAACCTAGTCTCAAATAACTCAAAGATTTTTAGGGTACTTTTTGTGTTCTTTTGTACTTATTTTTAAAATTTTAAGTTTGTTTTCTTTTTAAGGCACTTGTAGTGTTTTCAAAAGTTATCTTAGATTTTTTTTTTTTTTTGGTTTCAGGGTTTTCCTCTATGTTTTGTGGTTTTTCTCTGTTTTTTAAGGATATTAGGATGTGTTAGGGTTTTTGTAGATATAAGCTTTATGTTTTATTTTAAGGGATTTTTCTGTTATTTTAGCGATTTTTCTAGTGTTTTGAGTATTTATTTTTAATTTCATGTTTTGTTGGTTTATTTGTTTTTCCTTTTTTAGGGGTCTTTTAGTGTTTTTTAAGTACTTTTTAAAAACTTTAGGGTTTTGCTTTTGGGGTTAAAGATTTATAAGTTTGTCAGGCGGTGGAGGACCATGCCTTTAATCCCACCACTTGGCACATTCAGATAATGGAAATCTGAGTCAAGGCCAGTCTGGTCAGATTGACTTTTAGGACAGCCAAAGATACACAGATAAACCCAGTCTCAAAAAACTCTAAGTGTTTTACAGTCATTTTTGTGAACTTGTGTATTTATTTTCAGAATTTTAGGGCTATTTTAAAGTGGTTTGTAGGGTGTTTAGAAGAATGTTTTCTCAATTTTATTGGCTTTCAGTGGTTTAGTCTATATTTAGTTTTCTTTCTGGGTTTTTTTTTTAAATATTTTAGGTGTGTTATTGATTTTTTTTTTTGATGGTATTTTGTGTTCTTCTGTATTTATTTCTAGAATTTTAGGGTATGTATTAAAGGGTATTTTAGGGTGTTTAGGAGAGTGTTTTTTGAATTTTATTGATTTTCCCTATTTTCAACTTTGTTTAGTGTTCTTTCTGGGATTTTTAAGTATTTTATGATGTGTTATTGATTTTGGATTTTTTTTTAGATTTAGGTTTTATTTTTAGGGTTTTCCTTTTACTTTTAAGGGTTTTTTTTAGTGTCCTTAAGTATTTTTTTTTTAATTTTAGTGTTTGATTTTTTCTGTGTTTTAAGATCTTTAATTTTGTCAGGCAGTGGTGGCCAACGCCTTTATTCCCAGAACTTCAGAGGCATATGTAGTGGCTTTCTGGGTCAAGGTCAGCCTGGTCTACAAATTGAGTTTCAGGACATCCAGATATACAAAGAAAAATACAGTCTCAAAAAACATCAAAGAGTTTTATGGTCATTTTTGTGTTTTTTGTGTATTTATTTTTACACTTTATGGTTGTTTTTTTTTTAAAGGGTTGTAGTGTTTTCTTAAGTTGTCTTAGAGTTATTTTGATTTTAGGGTTCTAGTCTATGTTTTATATTTTTTTCTTTTTTCTTTTCTTTTTTTAAGGATATTAGGGTGTGTTGGGGTTTTTGTGTTTCTAGGCTTTATGCTTCATTTTTAGTGTTTTAGTGCTATTTTAGGGATTTTTCTAGTGTTTTGAGTATTTTTTTTAACTTTAGTGTTTTAATTTTGGGTTTAAGAGTCTTAGGGTTCTCAGGGAGTGGTGGCCCAGGTCAGTACTAGCAGCACTTGGGAGACAGAAATAATGGATTTCTAAGTTCAAGCCCAGCCTAGTCTACAGAGTTAGTTCCTGGAGAGCCAGGGATAAACAGAGAAACATATTCTTAAAAAACTCAAAGAGTTTTATGGTCATTTCTGTGTTCTTGTATATTTATTTTACAATTTTAAGGTTTTTTTGTTTGTTTGTTTATTATTTAAGGGTTTTGCAGGGAGTTTAGAAGCATAGATTTTGAGTTTTATTGGTTTTCAGGGTCTTAGCATACTTTTAATGTTCTTTCTCGATTTTTTTAAAAAAGTATTTTAGGGTTTGCTATTGATTTTTTTAAGGTTTTAGAGTTTATATTTAGTGCTTTATTGTTTTTTTTTAGGGTTTTTTTTGGCTTGTTAGGTTTTTCTTTTCAAATTTTCGGGTTTTGATTTGCATTTCCCTGATGGCTGAGGATGTTGAACATTTTTCAGGTGTTTCTCAACCATTTGATATTCCTCAGTTGAGAATTCTTTATTTAGC
>NW_018392518.1:2735-15908 GCF_900095145.1 Mus pahari | reverse complement strand
CTGTGACAGAAGAATGGATACAGAAAATGTGGTTTATTTACTCAATGGAATACTACTCAGCTATTAAGAATGAGGACATCCTGAAGTTTGCAGGCACAAAGATGAAAGACGAAAATATCATCCTGAGTGAAGTAACTCAGACCCAAAAGGCCGTGCATGCTATGTACTCACTAATAAGTGGATATTGGTAAAAAAAAAAAAAATTGATGTACAGAATACCCAAGATACAGTCTACAGAACTCACAAAAGTCAACAAGCTGAAGTGCCCAAGTGAGGATGCCTCAGTTCCACTTGGGAGAGAGAAGAAAGCAATCACAAGTGGGAGGGGAGGGAGGGACCTGGGAGGGAAAGTGGATGGTGGTGGAATTAGTGGTAGAGGGGAACCTGATCTGGTATTGGGTGAGGGAAAAGAGCTGAAGCCCTGAGAGCCAGAAGAAAGAATGGAAACAGGCAATCTCATGAAATAGAAGGTTGGGAGGACCCTCCATAATTCACCAGAGACCTGAGACATCTTGTTCTACATCTTGTTCAGAAGGCAAACGGGAGAAGACTGGCTTCCAGGTAGCTAGGAGGAGGGTCTTAAAGCCCATACCCACAATGACACACTTTTTTCCAACAAGGCCACACCTTCTAATAGTGCCACTTTTTGGATCAAGCATATTAAATTCACCACACTGCTTTTACCTTTTATTTTGAATGTATTTATTTTATATGTATGAGTGTTTCACCTGCATCTATTGAAGTGCATCACATGTGTGTTCAATGTCCAAGGAGGTCAGAAGAGAATCACCTACAACTGATGTTACAGATGGTTTTTAACTAACCTGAAAGTGCTAGGCAATGAACTCCTGTCCTCTGGAAGCACAGCTGATTCTCTTCACCACTGAGCAATATCTTAAACACTATAATATTTTTACGACAATTTAAAATGACTAAGATGGGAACTTGATCTTTATATTTAAATAATATGTGGTAAGGAAGTTTTAACCCATGAACATCTTGTTTAATTTGTAGTTTGGTTTACTTTGATCTTTTTTCTTATAAAGGAAAACATTTAATGGGGGCTACTTTGATTTTTAAACATTTGTTTTTATTAGTTTTAATTGTGTGTAGGCTAAATGTGTGCTATATGCTCATGGCCAGAGGCATAGAAACTTTTGGAGCAGAAATTAGAGATGGTTGTGAGCCACCTGATATGGGTGATATAAACTGAACCAGGGTCCATTGGAAGAACAGAGCATCACATGCACTTAACTGCTGAACCATCTCTCCAAGTCTTTCCTTAAAGTTTTTATATTACTATCTCTTATTTAATTCCCTTACTGCCTTATAAAATCTTGGTATTTACAAAGTTTTGTGTGGCTATATGTTAAATTCCTTGATTTTATTTTATTTTTTTCAATTTGTTCCATTTCTTTTTGGTCTGCACAAGCTATCCTGTAATTATAACCTTGTATGTTTAAAAACTGATAATACTATTGTGAAGGGTGTTGTTATCCTAATTTCTTTCTCAGCCTGTTTATCCTTTGTGTAGAGGAAGGCTGCTGATTTATTTGAGTTAATTCTTTATCCAGCTATTTTGCTGAAGTTATTTATCAGGATTAGGTGTTCTCTGGTGGAATTTTTAGGGTCACATAAGTATACTATCATATCATCTGCACATAGTGATATTTTGACTTCTTCCTTTCCAATTTGTATTCCTTTGATCTCCTTTTGTTGTGTAATTGCTGTCTAGGACTTCAAGTACTATATTGAATAGGTAGGGAGAGAGTGGGCCGCTTTGTCTAGTCCCTGATTTCAGTGGGATTGCTTCAAGTTTCTCTCCACTTTGTTTGATGTTGGCTACAGGTTTGCTGTATATTGCTTTTCCTATGTTTAGGTATGGGCCTTGAATTCCTGATCTTTCCAAGACTTTTATCATAAAGGGCTGTTGGAATTTCTTAAATGCTTTCTCAGCACCTAATGAGATGATCATATGGTTTTTCTCTTGAATTTGTTTATATAGTGGATTACTTTGATGGATTTCCATATATTGAACCATTCCTGAACTCCTAGGATGACAATGCCCTTCACAATAGTCACAAATAATATAAAATACCTTGGTGTGACTCTAAAGTAAGTGAAAGATCTGTATAATAACTTCAAGTCTCTGAAAAGAAATTGAAGAAGATCTCAGAAGATGGAAAGATATCCCATGCCCATGGATTGGCAGGATTAATATAGTAAAAATGGCCATCTTGCCAAAAGCAATCTACAGATTCAATGCAATTCCCATTAAAATTCCAACTCAATTCTTCACATAGTTAGAAAGGAATTTTTTTCTACTCACTCTTTTTTTCTTTTTTAAAATTAGATATTTTCTTTATTTACATTTCAAATGTTATTCCCTTTCCTAGTTTCCCCTCCAAAAATCCGCTATCCTATCCCCAGTTCCCCTGCTCCCCAACCCACCCACTCCTGCTTCCTGGCCCAGGCATTCCCTTATATTGGGGCATAGAACCTTCACAGGCCCTTCTACTGATAACTGACTAGGCCTTCCTCTACCACATATGCAGCTAGAGCCATGAGTCTCTCAGTGTGTTTTCTTTGATTGGTGGTTTAGTCCCAGGGAACTCTAGGGTTACTGGTTAGTTCATATTGTTGTTCCTCCTATGGGGCTGCAAACCCCTTCAGCTCCTTGGGTACTTTCTCTAGCTCCTTCATTGGGTACCCTGTGCTCCATCTAAAAGATGATTGTGAACATCCACTTCTGTATTAGTCAGACACTGGAAAAATCTTTATTTCTCCTTTAAATTTCTCCTTTGCTTACTAATTTCCAAAAGTTTTCCTTCTTTCAGAAATTTACACATATATATATATATATATATATATATATATATATATATATACACATATGTATACAACCATCTAGTTTGCAAAGATTTTGTTAAGAAATTTTTTGTCTACTCTAATAAAGGCTAAATATACCTAGTTATTTTTCTCTTGATGGCTTCATAATATTCTCATTGTGTTTTTATTTTCTACAGTGTAGTTATTATTTGTCTGAATATGGTCTCTGTTAATTCATCCCACTTAGACTTTATTGAGAATTTTGTATTTCTATGACTGTCTCTTACTTAAATTTGAGAAATATTCAGCTATTGGGAAGTATTCTTTTCAGATGACTTCCCAGTCACTTTGTCTTTCTCCTGGAATGCCTATGATAGGCATATTGGTCTGTTTGATTATATTCCTCTAGACCTTGCTTACTTTTCTTGTGTGTGTGCTTTGGGTTTTAGAATTTTCAGCAACCTCTATTCACTTTCTTTTATTCTGTTTGACAGATCCTATTGAGCCTCTGCAGTAAAGTTTTTCACTTAGATTATCACAGCCTTCATTTATACAGTCTCTGTTTGGTTCTTTCATATACTTTGTCCCTCTTTTGTGGTGTTCTCAGTGGGTTTATATGCTGTTGCACTGATTTTGTTTACTTGCCTGTTTATGCTCTCCTTTCGTTCACTGAAAATATTTGACAGTTGTTTTATAGTCTTTTTCAGAAGTAATCCTGAGCCCTGTTTCTTTGGTTTCTGTTTCTGGAGATTCCCTTTGTTGATTTGAATGAGGCATTTCCCTATTTTGAAGGCTTTCTTATCTTTACTTGAGAATTTGTCATCTGATAAAACATTGGCTCTGCTGGTTTTTGTATACTGTCTTAAAGCCCAGGAAGGCCTTCACTAATAAGCCAAAGAAAAAAGTTCAAGGTCCTCTCAAACTTTTCCCAGGGTTTCATCTTGCTTGACTCCCGAGTGCTTTATCATTGCCCTCTTGAGCATAGCTGTTTTGGAATATCTTGATTTAAGAGTTTCCTGCCTTTTGCTGTTGCATCCTTCTGTATCATATCAGGTCTGTAGCTTCCCAGGAGTTTGCTCTTATGTAGCAGTGCCTGTCTTTTCTTTCAGCAGCCTCTAACAGATAGTAGCAGATAGTATTTGCAACCACCCTAATCAGCACTCCAAGTTAGGCAAGACAGAGTACAGTTACTCTAGCAGTTCCCGGACAAGAGTGTTGCCAAGAATTTATAACAAATTCTACACTACTTTTCTTTTTATCCTGAGGAAGAATTTTAGAATTGAGCCTCCCAATAGTGCCTCTCTGCACCAAGGAGGAATTAGAGCAAAGTTAAGCTAACTACCGTGACATTTTCTTCAATGATGAGTGCAACTTTTTCAGTCATTTACTTACTTGCCATGTCTTCTTGCCATGTCTTCTTACATAGTTGATAGTGTTCTTGCAAAACTATTTTAGTATGTCTGTTGTTGCTAATTTAGCATGTCTTATGAAAGAGGTGAGGGGCTACAAGGTACTTTAGCCTATGAACTTGATGAAAAAGACCCACTACTTCATTCTATTTTAGTAGCTATAGCATTGTTCCATGGTGAGAAAATGTCACAGTCTATTTATTCATTAATCAGTTTGTGGTCCTTTACACTGGCTCATCTTTTGCATATAATAAAATAAGTTAAAATAATTATTTTCAAGGTTTTGTGTGGATACACATTTTCATCTTTCTTGAGTATTATTTTCAGACAATATGGTAAATTTTGTTGTTGTTTGCTTGCTTCTTTTTATTTGGGAGAGTTTTGGGTAATTTTTTTATATAGTTTTCCAAGAACTGCCAGACTGTTTTCTGAAGTGGTTATGCCATTTTTACTTAGTCATCAGGCCAAGAATATTGATTAATCTACTCAGAAGACATACGTAAATAATATGTATATCAAACAATGGAAAGAGCAGAAGGTATCCATTTAGTTCCATTTAAATGATCATTCAAAATCATTGTAAAAGTGACCACATGGCCCATCTCCAGGACCTGACAAGTGATATAGCACAGAAAACAACAAAGACAGACATATAAAAATAACATGAAATCATCTCGAATTTTTTGTGAAACACTTTCAGTCTCAACATACAAAGTAGTTGCACATGCTACACCATTTATTTTCTTTTACATTGGCTTCTTAGAGACGCCTATTTTCTCCAAGTGTGCATAATATCAAGGAAGGTAACACAGGGTATAAGAAAAAAAATGTAGCCTTGAAGATGAAAAACTCCAGGCTCAAAGTCTCACTCTCCTATCAAATCTAAATATGATTATAGGAAATACACTGCCTTTTCTAAATCATATTTCCCCATGTATAAAATGCACCAGTTGAACTGTAAGATTTATCCAGAAATCCTTCCAGAACTGCACTATATGACTCTGTTTCCTTACTCATTTAGTCAGTCAAAGTATGTTTATTTGTTACTATGTGCCAAAAATATATTTGCAGGTACACTTGAGAATGTACTGCCTACTTGATTATAGTATTTTAAAAAGAGGGCTCATGAGGCAGAAATTGTAATTGATGAAGAGAAGACATTTAAAGCCTGAGTGCTTTAGCCATTGGCTTCTAAACAGCCTAGATTAAGGCAGGATATGAAGATGGGAATTTTTAGCAGTTGGGAAGGAAACACCAATTAGGGTAGTATTACTTCATGGAGTAACTCCAGGTACAAGAACTTTCTGTCTCTCTTACATGTACTTTATTGCAGGAATATTTCCAAACACTTCCAAAATATATTACTAATGAATTAAAAATTACCCTGCTTCAACTATTCTCAACAATAAAAGAACTTCTGGAGGAATTACTATCCTTGACCTCAAGCTGTATTAGAGAGTAATATTGATAAAAACTGCATGGTGTTGTAGACAGGCAGGTAGATCAATGGAATAGAACTGAAGACCCAGAAATGAACCCACACACCTATGGTCACTTGATCTTTGACAAAGGAGCTAAAACCAACCAGTGGGGGAAAGACAGCATTTTTAACAAATGGTGCAGGTTCAACTGGTGGTCAGCATGTAGAAGAATGGAAATTGACCCATTCTTAGCTCCTTGTACAAAGCTCAAGTCCAGGTGGATCAAGGACCTCCACATAAAACCAGATACACCTATTCTTATAGAGGAGAAAGTGGGGGAAAGCCTCGAACATATAGGCATAGGGGGAAAATTCCTGAACAGAGAACACCAGTGGCTTGTGCTATAAGATCAAGAATCTACAAATAGGATCTCATAAAATTGCAAATATTCTGTAAGGCAAAGGACACTTTCAATAGGACAAAAAGGCAACCAAGAGATTGGGAAAAGATCTTTACTAATCCTACATCCAATAGAGGGCTAATATCCAATATATATATACAAAGAACTCAACAGGTTAGACTCCAGAGAACCAAATAACACTATTAAAAATTGGGATATCGAATGGCCCAGAAACACCTAAAGAAATGTTCAACATCCTTGATAATCAGTGAAATTCAAAATAAAATAACCCTGAGATTCCACCTCACACCAGTCAGAATGGCTAAAATCAAAAACTCAAGTGATAGCAGATGCTGGCGAGGATGTGGAGAAAGAGGAACACCCCTCCATTGCTGGTGGGATTGCAAGCTTGTACAACCCCTCTGAAAATCAGTTTGGTGGTTCCTCAGAAAATTGGACATAGGATTACCTGAGGACCCAGCTTTCCCACTCCTGGGCATATACCCAGATGATGCTCCAACATGTAATAAGGACACATACCCAGATGATGCTCCAACATGTAATAAGGACACATGCTCCACTACGTTCATAGCAGCTTTATTTATAGTAACCAGGAACTGGAAAGAGCCCAGATGTCCTTCAACAGAGGAATGGATACAGAAAATGTGGTACATTTACACAATGGAGTACTACCCAGCTATTAGAAACAATGAATTTATGAAATTTTTAGGCAAATGGATAAAACTAGAAAATATCCTGAGTGAGGTAACCCAGTCCCAAAAGAACACACATGGTACGCACACACTGATAAGTGGATACTCGTCCAAAAGCTCCAAATAACCAGTATACAATTCACAGACTACATGAAGCTCAATAAGAAGGAAGACCAAAGTGTGGATGCTTTGGTCCTTCTTAGAAGGAGAACAAAATACTCACAGGAGCAAATATGGAAATAAAGTGTGGAGCCAAGACTGAAGGAAAGGCCACCCAGAGACTGTCCCACCTGGGGATTCATCCCATATACAGTTATCAAACCCAAACACTATTGTGGATGCCAAGAAGTGCATGCTGAAAGGAGCCTGATATGGCTGTCTCCTAAGAGACCCTGACAGATCCTTAGAAATACAGAGGTAGATGATAGCAGTCAGCTATTGGACTGATCCAAGGGTCCCTAATAAAGGAGTTAGAGAAGGGACCAAAGGACCTGAAGGGGTTTGCAACCCCATAGGAAGAAAAACACTATCAACCAACCAGACACCCCCTTCCCCAGAACTTCCAGGGACTAAGCCATCAATAAAGGTGTACACATGGCTCCAGCTGCATGTGTAACAGAGGATGGCCTTGTCATGCATCAGTGGAAGGAGAGGTCCTTGGTCCTATGAAGGCTCAATAGATACCCCAGTGTAGGGAAATTGAGGGCAGGGTGGTACAAGTTGATGGATGTGTGGAAGAACACACTCATAGAAGTAGAGGGTGGGGAGGATGTGATACAGTGTTTCCAGGAGGGAGGGAAACTGGGAGAGGGGATAACATTTGAAATATAAATAAAGAAAATATCCAATAATAATGATGATGATGATGATAATAATAATAATAATAATAATAATAATAATAATAATAATAATACAAGAATTACCCTGCTTCAAAAGACTTTATAGCATTTAACTACAAAATCTTGTCCTGTAGTACTAGAAACAGCTCACTACCTGTGCTGGAAACAACCAGAAGTTAATCACAGGGAAGAAGTATATCTTAAATGCTACCTCACAGGTTGCTCTGAATAAATACCACACAGCTAGGGTGAGTGAGTGGATTAAGGATATGGGAAGGCAAACATACTTATAACTAAGTCAATACTACTGTCATTTCCCAGTTATAACAATATGAAACTTCATGGAGAAATCACATTAATATTTCATTTTATTTTTATTTTATACAATTTGTCTTATTATTTTGTGGTTTTAATCTAAAATGTCTCCTACAGACTTATATGTTGAAGGCTTGGTTCCTAGTGTAGCAATGCTCATTGATGGGACTTTAGACAAATGACTGGATCATGATTGGTCTACACTGGTATGTCCATAATTGAAGAGATTATTCGGACATGGAAGCTGTAGGGGCTAGGGGGTGGTTGAAGGAATAAGTCACTTCCCTTGAAGGATGTGCCTTATTCCTGACTCTCCTTATCCTTCTTGTCGGCCTGGATGCTATGAGAATTGAATAGCTATATTCCACTACGCCCTGACTACCGTCATTCTCTGACTTAATACAAACTCAAAAACAACAGATGCCACAAGCCAAAATAAGTCTGTTGTGATAAAATCTGTTGCCCAGAGGTTAATGTGTTAAATATATCTTCTCCAGATGATGGCAGTATTTCAGGGCTTAATAGCACCTTTAGTACATGCAACCATATTGGCAGAAGTGAGTCACCAGGGTCAGGACTTTTAAATAGCTCCGCCTCTGCTTTCAGAATTTTCTCTGCTTCCTGGTATGTTAGCAAATGAACAGACTCCATTATAAGCTCTTCTAATCAGAAGCAGAGATGGAATATTTTAGTGAAAACATGATCTTAGTAAAATGTGTTTTTACAATGGAACAAGACTGTGCTTGCATTGGCAGCACATATACTAAAATAGGAAAGATACAATTGATCAAGATTACTGAACTAAGCACATAGGAGGAAGCTGGAGAATAGCACACTAATTGACTGAAAAGAGGTGCTCATCTGGAAAGTATGCATAGTACAAAATGTATATATAAACAACACAAGTTTAACAAGAAAGTATTTTCTCAAGTGCCAAACAGGTGTTTCACATAACTGAAATTCTGACCAATGAATCAACTTTTTTAAACGGCAGATGAGACCATTCCAGGTATAGGATATAAAATAAATAAACATAACCAGACAGAGAAATGATACATGAGTCACCCACAATACACTTTAAGTTACAGGCACATAACCAAAAAGTGGGTTAAAATATCTTATGAAAATGTCACTAATAATTTTTGAACATATACATTTTCTCAAATCATAAAATCCTAGAGCCTAGTTAAGCATTACTCTTATCCATCCTGATGACAAGCAATCACACTCAACTACAGAGCCCCCTACAAAGCAACAATTTCATAGTGTAAGAAATACATCACAAATATGGAGTACTTAAGCTCTGGAATAAAAAGAAAAGGAATTTAATCTCAGCTAAGCATAACATACATAGACTGGCTTTTTTTTAAAAATTAGAACAGCTATAGAATGGAAGTTTGCAGATAGCTACATAGTGAGACATTGTCTCAAAACCCACCTCAAAATAAAAATATGCACAAATAAATATATGAATAAATGATACAGAATATGCTGTAAAACAGTGTTATTGAATTAAAAATGAATAAAACCATAAAAACTAGAGAAGTCTCAAATTTTCCAATTAAACATTGATCTCCTAAATAAACAAGCAGAATGGGAAATTTATAGTATTAAGTATTCAGAAATTTAAAAGGTTAAAAATTATTGTTTAAGTAAAAAAAATAATTTAAAAAAAAAGGGAGTTAAAGCTGCTTTGTCTATACCTATCATGTCCACAACTTTAAAATCATTCCTCTTCGAAGGGCCAACTGGGGAATGGCCCCACCCATGGATACATCATGTCTGCAGACACCAAACCCAACCCTTTGCCATGGTCAAGAGGCACTTGTGGACAGGAACCAAGTGTGGCAGTTCCTGGGGAGGTCCGACCAGCGACTAACCAATGCAGATGTGGATGCTTGGAGCCAACCATCAGACTGAACTCAGGGAACCTGGTGGGGAAGCTGGCAGGACTGGAGGAGCAGAGGGGGATTGCAACCCCATTGGAAGAACAACATAGGCTGGTCTGACCACCCAGTTCTCCCAAAGTCTAGACAACCAACCAGAGTGGATCTAAAGGGATCTTTCACTCCAGATAAATACATAGCAGAGGATGGCCTTGCCCAACAGCAACGGGTGGGGAGGCCCTTGGACCTGGGGAGATTTGATGCCCCAGAGTAGGGGGATGCTGGAGTAGTGGGGTGGGAGAGTGTGGGTAGATGGAGGAGCACCCTCATATAGGCAAAAGGGATGGGGGAGGGTAGATGTGGGATGGGGTGGTAGTGGATGGGCAACCGGGAAGTGGGATATCATTTGAGATGTAACGAGTGGAGTGATAAATAATATAAAAAAATGATTGCTTAAATCTACACAGAAAGAAGCTAGATAAGGTCAGATTAGTTATTATAAAGATAAAACAAATTAAAGGAATTCAAGATAATACAATTAAAATAATACAAACTATTTCAAAAGTAAATTTGTGTGAATAGATAAAAATTAAGTCATCCTGAGCTGCTTGGTTATAAGGGCAGTCTAGCCATGTCAGCCTGCTTCTGATCCAGTGATGATAAAATAGTCAAGAAAAAAAAAACACGTTTCCATTCCAAAGACAAAGATTAATTAATTGTATTTTTAAAACTTTGGAAATGGGCACAAAAGTTCTGGAAAGACCTAATACAATGATAGCAGGTGACTTCAGCTTCCAAATATCACTATTAAATAGATAATCTAAATTAAAAATTAAAAAACATAACCTTCAGAATTAAAACACATATCAAATAAACATAGTGGGAAATACATAGAAAATTCCATTGAAAATGGATGGAATATACATTCTTCTTGGCAGCAAATGGAATCTTTTCCAAAATGCACCAAATTGTAGTGTACAAAGCAAGTCTCAACAAATACAAAAAATGAAATAATTTCTTTTGTGTTATACAATAATAACAAAATAATCTTGAATCAATGACAAGTAAAATTAGAGAAATTACACAAATATTTGAGGACAGAAAACACACTCTTGAAGGGCAAATGTGTGACTGAAGTAAACATAATAAATGTAAAAGTTCCTGGAACCAAATGAAAACGAAAGGACAAATTACTGGAACTGATGGAATAGAGCTAGGGCAGGTTTACAAGGAAAGTACACAGCCACGAGTGCTTATATTGAAACTGCAGCTAGTTGATCAATGAATAACTTGATGATGTACCTCACAGGCTTAGCAAACTACAACAAGCCAAACCAAGAAGCAAGAAATAATACAACCCAGTTGAAAGTAATGAACCAGAGAATGACTGAAGAAAGAATCAATAACAACAGAGTGGATTGTTTGGAAATAAAATAACTTTTATGGAGCTGAAGTAATGGCTCAGTGGCATAGAGCATTAATTTCTCTTCTAGAAGTCCTGGGTTAAATTCCCAGCACCCTCATGGCAGCTCACAATGGTCTGTAACTCCAGCTCTTTAAATCAGACAGCCTCTTACACACACACATATGCAGGCAAACATCAATGCCCACGGTTTGTTAAAAGTGGGGGGAGAAAAAGCCCAAATAAGTGAAGTTGGAGATATAAAAGAGGACTTCATAGCAGATTCAAAACATTTTCAGAGAACAATTAAGGAGTAAATGGAAATTTTCTATTCCAAAAGAAATCATGAAAAACCAAAAGAAGGGGATAAATTCATAGAAAGCTCCTATCCTCCTATCCATAAGAAGCAGCAACACTGAAAAAGTAATTTCAAAAGAAAATTTCTTTTCCTAGAATAGAAAATCTCAGGATCTGACAGATTTGCTGCTGAATTTCCACAAACCTTTAAAGAAGAGCTCCTCTCCCAGCATATCTATCCTCTGAGAGGATCCACCCAGTAGTGGGCCAGTCCCTCATCTTTTTTTTTTTTTTTTTTCGATTTTTCAATTTTTTATCAGATATTTCATTTATTTGCATTTCAAATGTTATCCCCTTTCCTAGTTTCCCCTCCGAAAATCCTCTACCCCATGACCCCTCCCTCTGCTCCCCAACATACCCACTCCTGCTTCCTGGCACAGGCATTCCCCTATACTGGGGCATAGAAACTTCACAGGACCAAGGGCCTCTCTCCCATTGAAGACTGACTAGGCCATGCTCTGCGACATGTGCAGTTAGAACCATGATTTCCACCATGTGTTTTCTTTGATTGGTGGTTTAGTCCCAAAGAACTCTAGGGGTACCGGTTAGTTCATATCGTTGTTCCTCCTATGGGGCTGCAAACCCCTTCAGCTCCTTGGGTACTTTCTCTAGCTCCTTCACTGAGGACCCTGTGCTTTGTCCAGTCGATGGCTGTGAGCATCCACTTCTGTATTTGTCAGGCACTGGTAGAGCCTCACAGGAGACAGCTTTATAAGCCTCCTGTCAGCTAGTTCTTGTTGGCATGTACAAAAGTGTCTGTGTTTGGTGGATGTTTATGAGATGGGTCCCCAGGTAGGGCAGTCTCTGGATGGTCATTCCTACAGTCTCTGCTCCAAACTTTGTCTCTGTAACTCCTTCCATGGGTATTTTGTTCCACCTTCAAAGAAGGACTGAAGTATCCACACTTTGGTCTTCCATCTTCTTGAGTTTGATGTGTTTGCAAATTGTATCTTGGGTATTCTGAGCTTCTGAGCTACTATCCACTTATCAGTGAATGCATATGATATGTGTTCTTTGGTGTTTGGGTTGCCTCACTTAGGATGATATCATCCAGATCCATCAATTTGTCTAAGAATTTGACAAACTCATTGTTTTTAATTGCTGAGTAGTACTCCACTGGGTAAATTTACCACATTTTCTGTATTCATTTTTTTTATTGAGAGACATCTGGGTTCTTTCCAGCTTCTGGCTATTATAAATAAGGCTTCTATGAACACAGTGGAGCATGTGTCCTTATTACCAGTTTGAACATCTTCTGGGTGTATGCCCAGGAGAGGTATTGCTGGATCTACCAGTAGTACTATGTCCAGTTTTCTGAGGAACAGCCAGACTGATTTCCAGAGTGGTTGTACAAAGCTTGCAATCCCACCAGCAATGGAGGAGTGTTCCTTTTTCTCTGCATCCTCCCCAGCATCTGCTGTAACCTGAGTTTTTTCTTAGCCATTCTGACTGTTGTGAGGTGGAATCTCAGGGTTGTTTTGATTTGCATTTCTCTGATGATTAAGGACGCTGAACATTTCTTTAGGTGCTTCTCAGCCATTCTGTATTCCTCACTTGAGAATTCTTCATTTAGCTCTTTACCCCATTTTTTTCTTTTTTTTT
>NW_018392518.1:0-1440 GCF_900095145.1 Mus pahari | reverse complement strand
AAGCTTTGCAATTTTATGAGGTCCTATTTGTCAATTCTTGATTTTANAGCACAAGCCATTGGTGTTCTTTTGAGGAATTTTTTCCCTGTGCCCATATCTTCGAGATTTTTTCCCCACTTTCTCCTCTATCAATTTCAGTGTCTCTGGTTTTATGTGGATATTTACCCCATTTTAATAGGTTTATTTGGTTTTCTGTAGCCTAACTTCTTGAGTTCTTCATGTATATTGGATATTAGCCCTCTATTGTATGTAGGATTGGTAAAAATCCTTTCCCAATCTGTTGGTGGCCTTTTTGTCTATTAACAGTCTCTTTTGCCTTACAAAAACTTTGCAATTTTATGAGGTCCCATTTGTCAATTCTCAATCTTACAGCACAAGCCACTGGTGTTCTGTTCAGGAATTTTTCCCCTGTGCCCACGCCAGTTGTGCCAGCACCATTTGTTGAAAATGCTGTCTTTTTTCCGCTGGATGGTTTTAACCCCTTTGTCAAAGATCAAGTGACCGTAGGTGTATGGGTTCATTTCTGGGTCTTCAATTCTATTCCATTGATCTACTTGACTGTCCTTGTACCAATACCATATAGTTTTTATCACAATTTCTCTGTAATACATCTTGAATTCAGGGATGGTGATTCCACCAGAGGTTCCTTTATTGTTCAGAATAGTTTTTGCTATACTAAGGTTCTTGTTGTTCCAGATGATTTTTCAACTTGCCCTTTCTAACTCAGTGAAGAATTGAGTTGGAATTTTGATGGGGATTGCATTGAATCTGTAGATTACTTTCGACGGGATAGCCATTTTGACTATATTAATCTAGCCAATCCATGAGCATGGGAGATCTTTCCATCCTGTGAGATCTTTGATTTCTTTCTTCAGAGACATGAAGTTCTTATCATACAGATTTTTCACTTCCTCTGCACTAAAACCATCTGGTCCTGGGTTTTATTTTTGGTTTTGTTTTTGTTTTTCTTAGTTTGGGATACTAATAATGATTGCTTCTATATAATGGGAATATTTAGATCGTTAATCTGGACCTGATTTAATTTTCATACCTGGTATCTTTCTAGGAAATTTTCCATTTCATCCAGATTTTCCAGTTTTGTTAAAAATAGTTTTTTATAATAGGATCTGATGATTTTTTTGTATTTCCCCAGATTCTGTTGTTATATCTCCCTTTATATTTCTGATTTTGATAATTAGGATACTGTCCCTGTGTCCTCTAGTTAGTCTGGCTATGGGTTTATCATTCTTCTTTCTCAAAACAAACAAACAAACAAACAAAAACCCAGCTCCTGTTTTGGTGCAGTTTAGTGCAGAATTCTATCAGACCTTCAAAGAAAACCTAATTCCAACTCTCCTCAAACTATTCCACAAAATAGAAGCAGAAGGTACTCTACCCAATTCATTCTATGAAGCCACAATTACTCTGATTCCTAAACCA
>NW_018392517.1:78381-88713 GCF_900095145.1 Mus pahari | reverse complement strand
GGTATAGGGAACTTTCAGGATAGCATTTGAAATATAAATAAAGAAAATAAAAAAAAATACTGCAAAAAAAAGCAGTAGGGAAAATAATGTCAAGTAACATATAAGGACTGGTGTATAATAATTACCCCAGACATTTCACTGGATACTATAAAATCCAGAAAATCCTGGGCAGATTTCATACAGATACTAAGAAAACACATATGCCACCAGGGCTACTATACCTGGCAAAACTCTCAACTACAATTGATAGAGAAAAAAGATATTCCTTTGCAAAGCTAAATTTACATAATATCTTTCCACAAATCAAGCCGTACAAAGGATAATTGATAGAAAACACCAACACAAAGAGGGAAACTCCACCCTAGAGAAAGCAAGAAAGTAATCTTTCAACAAACCAAAAAGAAGATAGTCACACAAACTTATTTCTACCTCTAACAACAAAAATACCAAGAACTAGCAGTCACTTTTCCCTAATATATCTCAGCATCAATGTACTCAATTCCCAAAGAAAAATACATAGACTAACAGACTGGATACATAAACAGGATGCAGTACTTTGCTACATACAGGAAAAGGAGTTCAGTGACAAGGAAAGACAACTACTACCTCAGAATAAAAGTTTGGAAAATACTATTTAAACAAATGGTCCCAAGAAACAAGCTTTAGTAGCTATTCTATCATTGAATAAAATCAAGTTTCAACCAAAAGTTATCAAAAAGATTAGGCAGGACACATCATACTCATCAAAGGAAATATCTACCAAGATGAACTCTCAATTCTGAATATCTATTCTGCAAATGCAAGGGCACCCACATTCAAAAAAGAAACTTACTAAAGCTCAAAGTACACATTGATACACAATGATAATAGTGTACTATCAACATGCTACTCTCAGCAATAGATAGATCATAAAAACTGAAACTAAACAGAGACACAGTAAAACTAACAGAAGTTATGAAACAAATGGATCTAACATATATTTATAGAATATTTCATCCTAAAGAAAAGAATATACTCTCTTCTCAGTCTCTCGTGGTACCTTCTCCAAAACTGACCATAGTATTGGTCACAAAGCAGGTCTCAACAGATAAATGAAAACTGACAAAATCTCATGCATCCTATCAGATTACCACAGACTGGTCTTCAATATCAAAAAACAATGGAAAGCAAACATGCCTTTGGAAGTTGAATAACATTCTATTCAATGATAACTTGGTCAAGGAAGAAATGAAGAAAGAAAAGTAAAAACGTTTTAGAAGTTAATGAAAATGAAGACCCATCATGCCAAATTTCATGAGACACAATAAAAGCAGTGTTAAGAGGATAAGTAATAGGTCTTTCCAAAACCTGGACTCAGTTGGTCCCTCAACCCGCAGGAGAATCAGGGTCCTGGTACTCAAGTGGGCAAGGAGTCGGAGAAATGACAAACAGACCTTAACACAAGGGAGTGCTGAATCTGAGGGTAATTTCTCAAACTGAGCATCAGACTTACATTACAGAAGAAAACAAGGAAGTTAGGTGATACATTAAGGTCATCCAAAGTACACTGAGGTTACCCAATGCAAAATGACACTTTACACAAAACAGAGAAATGCATACATAAAAGAAACAAGGAACCAGGCAGTGTTTACAACAAGAATAAATTACAGCTGGGGTAAAAATCAGCCCTACTGGGCTGGTGAGGTGGCTCAGTGGGTAAGAGCACCCTACTGCTCTCCCGAAGGTCCAGAGTTCAAATCCCAGCAACCACATGGTGGCTTACAACCACCCATAACAAGGCCTAATGCCCTCTTCTGGAGTGTCTGAAGACAGCTACAGTGTACTTACATATAAATAAATAAATAAATAAATAAATAAATAAATAAATAAATAAATAAAATCAGCCCTACCTAAGGTAATCTTATTCTTAGAAGCCAGGGCAAGGGCTTTATGCATTTGCCATAGTAAAAACTCTAGTCTATTGTATAATTCACCTTCTCCCTAGGCCATTGTAAATTCCTGTTTATGGGAGTAACTCAGCTATTATTCTAAGTGTTTACTCTAGTTCCTTCTTAGACCACAACCCACCTTCCTCCTAGGATATTTTAAATGCCTGCGTAAGGAAGTGACTTTGTTGTTATCTTATGTGTCTGTAGGGAACCTCCATTTATCAGAGGAACCCACCAACTTTCTTCTAATATGTAATGTAGTCTGCCACACATAACTATAATGAGATTTCTAAGTTTACTTTGTTGAACTAACCCTGAGATTTCTACTCTAGTCCAGTAAACTACAATACCTGATTTCTTTCACTATCTTTCTGTCAACACCAGAGGCAATTCATATGAATAAGTAACTTTCTTAGGAAATTCAAAGCCCAAGATTGGCCCAACGATTGCCTAGGATATTGGAACACTGGTGGAGGCCAATCTAACTTAGCTATTTGTCAAATCATTCCTTGGCAGCACTGATAATAAAACAATACTGAAAGAAAGCATACAAAACCCTTCACTAGACTATCACAAGGACATATCTGGGCCACATTGTGTTATGGGAGGCCAAAGATGCTCCAGGAGACCAGTTTCCATGAAACTTTTGCTTCAGGTTTGCAGCCAAGACTTTGGAATTGTCACACAGACTCCACTGAACTGGGTGTGGCAAGCTCTAAGTTCCTTCAAAAGAAAACTGAAGAGAGCATAAACAAGCAGCTTGACAGTACATTTGATATCTCTAGAGAAAAAAAAAGGAATTAGGAATTTTGCCCATGAGTATTATATTATATGGCAAGAAATTATCAAACTCAGGGCTGAAATCAAACAAATAAAAAAAAAAAAAAACTAAACAAAGAATCAACAAAACCAAGGGCTCATTAGTTGAGAAAATGAACAAGATAGATAAATGCTTAGCCACACTAACCAGACAGCACAGAGACAGTATCCAAATTAATAAAATCAGAAGTGAAAAGGGAAACATAAGAATGGAAACTGTGGAAATCCAAAAAAAAATCATCAGATCTTGCTACAAAAGCTTATACTCAACAAAATTGGAAAATCTGGATGAAATGGACAATTTTCTAGACAGATACCAGGTGCCAAATTTTAAACAGAAACATATCAACCATCTAAGCTGTCCCATAAATCTTAAAGAAATAGAAGCAGTCATTAAGTCTTGAAACCAAAAAAAAAAGGCAAGGACCACACAGGATTTGAGGAGAAGTTTCTCAGACCTTAAAGAATACTCATCAAAGTATTCCACAAAATAGGAACTTAAGGAACACTACCCAATTCATTGTATGAAGCCACAATTATGCTTATACATAAGCCACATAAGCATTAAAAATGAAAAGAGAACTTCTGACTAATTTCTCTTATGAACATTTATGCAAAAGTACACAATAAATTCCTTGCCAACCAAATCCAAGAACATCACAATGATCATTCACAGTGATCAATTAGGCTTCATCCCAGGGATGAAGGGATGGCTCAGTTTACTGAAATCCATCAAATTAATCCACTCCATAAACAAACACTAAGTAAAACAGCACATGGTTATTTCATTAGATGCTGAAAAAGTATTTAATAAAATTTAGCATCCCCTCATGATAAAAGTCTTGGACAGATCAGGAATTCAAGGCCCATACCTGAAAATAGTAAAAGCAATATTAAGCAAACTGGTAGCCAACATCAAACTTAAGGGAGAGAAACTCAGGGACTAGATAAGTCTGCTCACTCTCTCAAACTATTCAGTATAGTACTTGCATTCCTTGCCGAGCAATTAGAAAACAAAAGGAGATCATAGGATACAAACAGGAAAGGAAGAATTCAAAATTTGCAGATGATATGATTGCTTACTTAAGAGACCTCAAAAATTCCACCAGAGAACTCCTAAAGCTGATAAACAACTTTAGCAAACTGGATGCATGTAGAATTAGCTCAAACAAATCAATAGCCTTCCTTTACTCAAAGGATAACCAGGCTTCGAAAGAAATTTGGCAAATGAAACCCTTCACAATAATCACAAATATCATCATATACACTGGTGTGACTGCAACCAAGCCACTGAAGATCTGTATAACAAGAACTTCAAGACTATGAAGAAAGAATTTGAAGAAGATCTAAGAAGATGAAAAAATCTCCCATGATCATGGGTTGGCAGGATTAATATAGTAAAAGTGGTCATCTTGCCAAAAGCAATCTACAAATTCAATTCAATCCCCATCAAATTTCCAACTCAAATCTTCGTAGAGTTAGAAAGAACAATTTGCAAATTCATTTGGAATAACCAAAAACCCAGGATAGCAAAAATGACTCTCAACAATAAAAGAGCTTCCAGGGGAAACAACATTCCTGACATCAAGCTGTATTATAATACCAAAAACTGTGTGGTCTTGGTCCAGAGACAGGTAGGAAGATCAATGGAAATGAATTGAAGACCCAGAAATGAACCTGTGTAGCTATGGTCATGTGATACTGGACAAAGGAGCTAAAACCATCCAGGTAAAAAAAAAAGCATTTTTACTAATGATGCTGGAATAACTGTTGTTAACATGTAGAAAAATGCAAATCGACCCCTTCATATCTCCTTGTACAAAACTCAAGTAAAAGTAGATCAAGGAACTCCACATTTAACCAGATATACTGAAATTTATAGAGGGTATAGTGGGAAAGAGCCTCAAAAAACATAGGAACTGGTAAAACATCCTGAACAGAACACCAGGCTGTCTCTGTACATCTGTTAAAAATGTGTAGAGGTCATATATCCAGGCCTTGCATGCTCTTTGGTTGGTGGTTCATTTTCTGTGTTCACCCATATGTCAAGGTCTGTTTTCTCTGTAGGACTTCCTGTGGTGTCCTTGACTTCTCAGGCTCCCTCAATCCTATCACCCACTGTTCCACAAGACTCCCTGAGCCTTGCCTAATATTTGACAGTTGGGATTCTACATCTGTTTCCATCAGATGAATGAAGGGATGAAGTATCTCAGGAGACAGTTATGCTAGGTCCTAGTCTGCACACACAGGAGAGTATCATTAATCTTGCCATAGTTTGAGTCTTTCCCAAGAAATGGGTATCCAGTTATAGCAGTCATTGGTTGGCCATTCCTACAATCTCTGCTCCATCTTAATTAAAGTGAATCTTGTAGACTGGACAAAATTTGACTCAAGGTATTGTGGGTGGGTTGTTGTCCATTTCCCTCTAATGGAAGTCCCACTTGGCTACCGGAGGTCGCCACTTCAGTCTCCATATCTTCAGCTACCAGGAGTTTCAACAAGGATGAACTGCATAAACACCACCCCAGGTCTCAGGCTATTCCCAGAGATGCTCTCCAATTGGCTTCTTTTCTCTCTCTGAGCCCTTTCTTGCACCCTCACATCCACCACACTGGATCCCCATCCCCATTCCACTCTTAGCCCACTCTCTCATCTAGTTCACTAAATTTATCCATCAATCATGCATATTTTATTTCTCCTTCTGAATGAGATATAAGCTTCTTGACTTGAGTCCTCATTGTGACTTAGATACTTTCAATCTGTGGACTGTAGCATGGTTATCCTGTACTTTATGGCTAATGTCCACTTACTAGTGAGTAATAGGTTTGTGTCGTTCTTGGTCAGGTTTACCTCACTAGAGATAATATTTTATAGTTCCATTCATTTTTCTGCAAATTTCCTGATGTTATTTTTTTGAATGGCTACATTGTTTTCCATTGTTTAGATATACCACTTTTTCTTTATCCATTCTTCAGGTGAGGGGCATATAAGTTGTTTCACATGTTTTGCTAGTACAAATAAATCCTCTATAAAGATATTTGGGAAGGTTGCCAGGTGATATATTGGAGCATATTTTACTAATGCTATGTATTTTTTTTTGATTTCCTGACCATATAGACTTCTTTCCTGTCATATTCACTATCTCATCTTGCCCCCCCTTTCCGCTCCACCTCCCCTCTCCCTCCCAAGTCCCTCCCTCCCTTCCTTCCTTCCCTCCCTCTATCTTCTGTGATTATTATGTTCCCCCTTATATGTAGAATTGAATGAAGCATGTATGCTTTAGTGTTCCATCTTTTTCAGCTCCATATGGTTTCTTCTGAGCTTTTGGGCTCATATACTCATATCAGTGAGTAGGGACCATGTGTGTTTATTGTATCTGGGTTACCTCATCCAGCATGACATTTTCTAGTTCCATCCATTTGCCTGTGCATTTCATGAACTCATTGATAGCTTTGTAGTATTTCATTGTGTAAATATACCACATTTTCTGTATCCATTTCTCTGTTGAGGGATATCTGGGTTGTTTCCAGTTTCTGTCTATTATAAAAGTCTGCTATAAACATGGTGAAGCATGTGTCCCTGTTATATGTTGGAGCATGTTTTGTCTATATGCCCAGTAGTGGTATACCTAGGTCTTCAGGTAGAACCACTTCCAATTACCTGAGGAACTTCCAGATTGATTTCCAAAGTTGTTTTATCAATTTCGGCAGCACATATACAAAATTGGAATGATACAGAAAAGATTAGCATGGCCCCTGTGCAAGGTGGGTCTATTTTTTCTTTTTACTTCATTGTCTCACTCCTAAAGTTCATTTACAAAATATCAAGGTTAAAAAACAAACAATCACAGAGAAAGAAAAAAAGAAACAAAGAAAGAAAGAAAAGCCAAGCATGCCTATAATACCATCACTCAGGAAGCAGAAGCAAAGGAATCAGAGTTCTTATCAGTCCTACAGAGAGAGTTCCAGAACAGCTAGGGTAGCACATAGAAAAGCTGTCTCAGAAAAACAAACAAACATCCCAAACAAACAAAAACCACCACCGTAGAAAACAAAAAAAAATTCAGGACTAAAGGACATTAAAATGACACCATCCCAGAATGTACCTGAACCTGAACATGGAGGAAACTCCGAGAATGGCAGTATCCAGTCAGTGGATAGGTACACAGATCCCAGATTAAAACAAGTTACTGTATCAATACCAACTGTCCTGAGTTTTATCATTTGGATACAGTTGTACAATATAAAGTTTTGTGCCTGGAATAAAATGAGAAACACGTGTGCCTCAATTGTTTGGGGGGAGGGGGTTTATGACCTAGGCTCTTGCTATACTCATTTTTCAACAATAGTGTCTTAGCCTAATAATTGCCAGAATCACACTGTAATATACTACATTTAGCAAACTTCAAGTCCTACCACCTTTTTTTTTAAATAAGGCCTAAACTTATATATGAATTAAAGTGGGTAGATAGGACAACTGATGACTTAGGTAAAAGATATTCCACATATCCTTGAACTAACCTTGCAACTGGTCACCAAATTTGATATTACATTTTATGGAAAAGAAAACATTAATACCATTGAGATAAACCTCTACATGAAACAAAAATCAAAACAAAACAAAATGGTAATCAACTAACATGAGAAATCGAAAACTACAAGGATATTTCTTCTTTTAATTGTGCTTACAATTAAGACAATTTGTCTTATCATTAATGGAAACTCAGGCTGTTTTTTGAGGTTCTTTATTTAGTTTTATAGTAGTTTAAGAAACCAGAAAGAGCACAATTCTGAAGGTTTTTGTGCAAAGGATTTCCATTCACCAGAGTAGTTGTGTCCTGTCTCCAACAGGAAGGAAGATGGCCTCTCTTCACAGTTGACTATGTTCTGTAATCAAAATACTTGTTTGTTGGAGCCATGAATTATTACAAGAAACAAATAAGGATCAACACATTTCATTTTTACCTTTAACTCTGGTTGGAAAGTTAAGCAGGGAATGTATCCAGTTTCTTCCCACAAATACAGTAGTTGGAAATTTTACAGTTAGTATCTTCTAGTCTTGTTTTAGATAAAAATACACATCCTCCAGGCTTAAAGTTCAATTTCCTTATTTTCTCGTCACTGAAAAACAAAACAAGAGTGTGTAACTGGTAAGTTTTGAACATTCACTGAAATAAATCATGATTTAAATTGTTTTATTTGAAAAAGTATACAGAATAGAGAACTGTTTATCCTCAGTTCATAACAAAAATATTTTTTCTAAGTTCATTAAAAGGAAATGGTCTCTTATCACATCAAAACTCTACATCACATTTCACACTCACAAGTGTTTGATCACTGGGTAAATCTGATTTTCAGTATTTCCAAAGAATTATTTTACTAATCATTCTTTCACATTTATGTTTTGTCAATAAGAATGCTAGGATAATAATAAAGCAGATGTGTTTGGCACACCAAATAAGGTCTTATAGGCTTTTGTTTTAAGGAGAAAGGGCATATTTGGAATATAGTCACAGATGAGGGCTTGTAACTAAAGTTTTTGTATTGTTTCCCTTTATTCCTAACCACCCCATACCTAAAGGGTCTTCACAGACACACAGTAATATACTGAATTCCATGTCTGCAACAGAACTCTGACGACTGCAGGATGGTATTTCAGGGGCCACAACTATCTTTCTGTTTTAAAAAAATGCAGCTAAATAAAAAAAAGCAAATTTGAACCCAGACAAATTATCACAAAAACAGGAACATTGTGCATTCTGGGTCACATGGGCTGCGTAGCAAAAGTAGAAGTAAAAAGGTAATTATTTAATAATTGATAATTAAGATCCTCTTGTATAAATCTACAGACATGAGATTTCTCCTCAGGTAGAGGTGTTAGGAGGAGTTGGACAAACCTCATATGGTCACGAAACCACTGTTACTTGTTTTTTCCCTAATTCTGGAAGCTGACTAAACAATGAACTCAAAATGGAAATCCTCAATAATAAATACTTCCAGGCACTGTGGGACACAATCCATCATCCCAGTTGTGAGGGGATGAAGGTAGAGGGATCACAGTTCAAGGTTAACCTTCAATACATAGGAAGTTTGAAGCTAGCCTGGGTTAATGACTCTCTGTCACATGAGAGAAAGAGAATGAAATCCACTGAAACCACATGAAAACTAGACTTCCAAAGGATGAGTCTTTAGCAAAATAAAACATTTTTGAATTTTGGATTTAGGATGAAGATAAATAGAATATTGAAATTTACCAAATTAGGAATTGTGAAAAAATTAACAAATCAGAGAAAAATGAAAAATATATGATTTTGATTCTGAGGGTTCAAGGACAAAGGAAGATTGTGAACTGGAAAATAGGGAACAAGAGAGAATAAAGAATGTGTAAGCTAAAAATAAGGATGTACACAGTCCTTAATGAAAACCACTATTTTCTTTTTTTTTTTTTTTTTTTTTTTTGCACTTAAACAATACTGCAGTTTATAAAAAANAAAAAAANANANAAGAAATTTCAACTCTTATTCTTTGAGTTACAAAAATCAAGGTTTGGCTAAGTTATAAACATGGAAAACCACTATTTTCTAAGCTTACAGTTGACCAAGACAAAACAGACTCCATATTTCTTTGGTGGTTTAGAGTCTTGCATGTGTGTGTGTGTGTGTGTGTGTGTGTGTGTGTGTGTGTGTATGTCTGTGTGAGCATGTATACCTGTTTGTGTGTTTACCTGTTCGTTTGGGGGTGTAAATTTTGTCTTATTGGGATTTTGGTTTGTTTATTTACTTGCTTGATTTTATTTTCCTTTGTTGTTTTGCAGAGAGTGAAATAGCATGATGGTAAGTCTGTATTAAGGTTGGGAAGAACAGGAGTATACAGTGAGAGGGGAAACAGATCAAAATATATTCTATAAAATCCAATTAAAATCAAAATTAAAATTTAAAGAATTTACCTTTATAGAACATATGAGTTATTAAAGGAAAAACGACACTGCAAGGCAAAGAATACCTACAGAGAAATTACTGACTGGTAAGGGAGATGACAGAGCAGTGCCACATAGAACAGGCTATTGCTCTTGCCCTTGGGTCCAATAACTATGTGATAAGGCTTTGTTGCTGAAGATACTCCTCATTTTGTCATCAAGACACAAGAAGTCATTCTCAAACCAATATGGAAATACCTTCCCCTGGGCAGGCTTTCAAAGGGTTAGTCATATATCTGCAGGTTGCATGGGAGAAAAGGTATGAGCAGTCCTGCCCTGCACTGGAATCTGTATGTTATAATGGGGACCTGCTAGGCAAGATATGTTATAGGATAAATAAATGTTTTCTTATTGGAACTCCGGCCTTCACGATGGGAGGCAAGCATGCTTGGTGTTGTAATCTAAATCAAAAATCCAATATTGGGAAGGTCAAATGCCCCAGGTTGGAACTTGGTATAATCTCTCTGCTCTGTGTTCATTGGTTAACATTTACAGCTATAACCTAGACCTGTGATGCTCTCAACCTCCATCAGAGAAACTTCTTTTTTTTTTTTTTTTTTTTTTTGGTTTTTCAAGACAGGGTTTCTCTGTATAGCTCTGGCTGTCCTGG
>NW_018392517.1:64521-78226 GCF_900095145.1 Mus pahari | reverse complement strand
TCTGGCTGTCCTGGAACTCACTTGGTAGACCAGGCTAGCCTCGAACTCAGAAATCCACCTGCCTCTGCCTCCCGAGTGCTGGGATTAAAGGCCTGTGCCACCAGGCCCGGCTCAGAGAAACTTCTTTATTCAGTGAGGCAGAGTCCATGCAGTGTGGCAGAATTGGCCAAAATGCTTTGGAGCAGTGTTTATGTGCTGAGTCCTATAGGAGACATCTATATCAACTTCTTCCTTTCCATACCACCAGCAAGACTCAGGGAACAGTAGGAAAGAGGAAATAGAAAAAATGTAAGCACCAGAGAAGGGGGAAGGCTCTGTGAAATTCTGCCTTCTGGACAAGGTTAAATTTTGTAATGATTAGTTCTTATTAGAAATCATTATCAGGTGACAGCTGCTGAAAAAATGAGATTCAAGTTTTTATTGAGGGTGTGGCAACTGGTTGTTGTCCACAGGTGCATGCCCTACAACCATGCACCTATGGAAAGTTAATTGGGAAAACATGCGTTATAATGGCACAAGTTAGAGATCTGAGTAGGAGTAGGGGCAGATATGTTCATATATTATTTGATGCTTATGCGATACTAAAGAAAAAGTGATATTATTAATACCTTAATCAGTAAACAGATTTCTACCAGAATATAGATAAAGCAAAAACTTGAGATTCACACAACACATCTTTAAGTGGAATGTATAATCATACATATGTATATAAACATGCATTATATTTATAAATAACTGACAATAATATAAGCTAACAACAATAAAAAATGTTAAGTGAATATCTGTTATACTCAGACTCATTGTATCTGTCATGATCATTCCCTCACTTTACACCATCTTAAGTTGTTGTCGTACTAGTGCCCTTCCCATGTTAGAATGCACAATCCTTAGATGTATGCAATACTAAGGCACTTTGGGTCAGCCCCTCGACTATACATGTTCCTTTTGTAACACTTGATCAGGAACTGCCTTTTATAACTTGTTCTTACTCCTGAGCTCACATAGAAAATGAGAAAAACCATGAGAAATGGAGAAAAGCCTTTGTAGACTATGCTCTAAATCCCCAAGGGAGGGCTAGAGTCTGAAGGGTTCAGAAACTCACAGTTTAGATGGGCCATTGTCAATCCATGCCCATTCCTTTTTTTTCTTATCATATGACCATCCAATCCAGTAACTCTCTGGAAAAATCTGGAGTTGAAGGAATTTCTATAAAGGAAACAAAATAGCTTATGATGAAATTTCTGTCTTTTGGATGAGAGAACAGGCAGGAAAAGTTCTCAGCATCCCTCTCTGCTCCTCCTACGACTCAGTCCCACCATATGCATTTTCTAAATTGACTTTCTATTTATATCAAATTTATGTCAGTTCAATAAGCTATTTAAAATAAAATCTTCAAGTGTCCTCAGTTCATGATTTGATTTGTGATTGTGTTTCTTATATCAAGTCTCAGAATTTAACCAAGGGTGCCTTTGAACTCACAATATTACTACTTAAGGCTGGAATTTTTTATATTTATTATTTTTTGATCAATTATTTTATTGATTCCTTCTATTGCATCTACTATGCTTGAGGTAAGCAGAGAATTCTCAACAGAGAAATCTCTAATGGCCAAGAAGTTCATTAATAAATGTTCAAGGCTCTTAGCCACTAGGGAAAAGCCAATCTAAACAAAACTGAGATCATGTCTTACCCCAATAGGAATGGCTAAGTTTAAAAAGTCAAGTGATAGCACATGCTGACAAGGATGTGGAGAAGGGGAACTCTACTCCTCTGCTGGTGGGGAAGAACTCTTGTACAACCATTGTAGAAATCAATTTGGTGTTTTCTCAGGATACTGATAATAGTTTTACCTCAAGAACCAGTTATACCCCTCCAGGGCATATGCTCAAAAGATGTTCCACCATCCCACAAAGAATCATTGCAGCTCTATTCATAATATCAAGAAATTGAAAATATCTTAGATGTCCCTTCACTGATGAATAGATAAAGAAAATGTGCTACATCTATGCAATGGAGTACTGTTCAGCTATGAAAAAAAATGCTTCATGAAATTTGCAGGCATATCAATGGAACTTGAGAATATCACTCTAAATGAGCCAACTAAAGCCCAAATGACATTCATGGTATGTCTCTACTTATCAGTTGTTATTATCCATAAAATGCAGGTGTCCATGATACTCTCCACAAACCCCAGTGGTTGGATAAAGGCACAAGCAAGAATGCTTGAATCCCAGTTGGAAGCAGGAATGTAATAATCATAGAAGGTAGATGGAGGGAGGGAACTGAGTGAAAAATTAGATCAAGGGATTAGTTAGGGTTCAGAATCTCTTGTGCATAGTGGAGGATGAATGGCCTGATGGGCAGGAGAATGAATGGAAATATGCAACTGGTGAGGGGTTGGCTTTGTACATGTCTCAGAAGAGATGGATACCAGTGATAGGGAAATTACACAAGAATCAATAGGGGTATTCTTAGCTCTATCTCTATGCAACCTGGGGAGGCTGCCTCCTGTGGCCAATAAAGAATCCTGGAGGAGTGACAGGGGACACCAACATAACCACAAAATTGTGTCCTTATACTTATCCTCTCTACAAGAAACACAGGGATTGCGGTTGGAGCAAAGTCTAAGGGAATAACCAACTAATAACCAACATAACTTGAGTCACATTACATGGAGAATCATCAATCCCTGACCCAACAAATGAAACACAGTTATGCTTGCAAACAGGAATCTAGCATCACTGTCCTCTGTGAGGCTTGGTCCAAAATCAGAATCATACATACACAAACACCCATAGCCAAACAGTGGATCGAGCTTGAGGACTCTTATGCAAGAACAAGTTGAAGGATTGTGGGCTCTGAAGGAGATAGGATATCCATAGTAAAACTAAGAGAATCAATTAACCAAGACCCTCAGGGGTCTCAGAGATGGAACCACAAAGAAAGAACATACACTGGGTTGGACTTCAGCATCCCTGCATATGTGCAGCTTGGTCACCAATGTAAGTTCTGAACAATTGGAGTAGGCACTATTCCAAAGGCTGTTGCCTTCATATGGGTTAAGTTCTTGTAACTGGGCTGCCATGTCTAGCCTCAATGGGAGCATATTCACCTAAACTTATGGAAATGTGTTGTGCCAGGTTGTGGGGGATACCTAGGTGGGTCCCATCCAATCAGAGTAGAAGGGTGGTTAGGGATAGATTATGGAAGGAGTGAACAAGGGAGGGGCAGTGAACATGATGTAAAATGAATAAATAAACTACTACTGCTGCTATAACTACTATTACTAAGGCTGCTGCTGCTGCTGCTAATAACAATAATAATAATCATAAATTTTAAAATTTGGTTATGCTTACTGTATCAATAGGAAAATTACACTATTATTTGACATTAAATATCCTTTTAGATTGTTATTTAAAAATCTATTAAATTGATGTATAAATATTATACCATGTAATAAATAACAAAGTTTTCACGGTCATCCTGCAATTGTTTCTTTAGAAAAGTACTCTTCATATTTGAAAAGATTTCAAAAGTAGTAATTTAAAGAGAAAATGCCAGAATCTTGGAAACTTTGTTTTCTTTTAAATAGTCATTTTGTAAGATGGATACTTATTTTACAGGTCATAAGAATACTAAGCAGTAAATATTCTGGACAGTTTCAGTGGAAATCACTATGGAGCTAACTGGTCAACAGTCTATTTCCACATTTCTCATATCATCCCATTTTGCAGACAGGACCAGAGCACAACTACTTTCCTGGTTGTCATCTGATTACTCATCTCAGGCAGCCTCACTTCCAGGTTCCAAAGAACAAATCCTAAAATCCTGACTGTCAGTTACAGGATATGCTATACCAAAGGATTACCCTTCATCTGGGAAAGACATGCTTTCTGAAGGATTCTTTGTACACTCCTGAGAAAGGGAGGAGACTGAAAGACACAAGTGTCTTTGTATTAATGAGTCTCCACTTAACAGACTTGTGTCCCACAGCTTTGTTCACATTACAGGAAAATCATATAGAAATGAAAAAAAAAAATCCTGAATTCTGTACCTCATCATTCAGGTTTAGAGACAGAGTCTAAGAAAATAAGTGCCAAGTAAGCCTCTACAGTACCAGTTCATCTTCATCATCTATCTTCAGAAGAGGTAAGTTGTAATTCTGGCATTCCTGCTTACATTCACTCCATGTATTTTTGTTCATGATGAAATAATAACATTTAATACCATAGCAGAACCAGTACGTAACACCTCTGTCTACAACAAGAAGGTAAATGGTTAAACTTAATATTTTCTGATATTATGTTATCAGCAGAATATATTTATTAAGACTGTGCTTTAAAAAAGGTAAAATCTCATAGGTCTCATAAAGTATAATTCTATAGTGCGCAAACACCCCTGCACACCCATGATCTATGCAACATTTTTAATACCACTAGAGATCTCAAAATATTTCCTGTGTCAATCATTAGAGAAGATGAAGCACATACACAAAAAAGAATACTGTTTATCCTTTAAAGGAAAATGAATCAGCTTGGCAGGATGACTTATGCCTGTGACATGAGAACTCCAAAGAGAAAGACAGGAAGATCACTAACACTTTGAGGCCTTCCAAGGCTAAACAATGACTTTCATGTCAGTCTTCTCTACATTGTGTGTTCCAAGTCATTCTGGGCTACAGAATGACATCATGTCTTACAACAAACCTGAAAGCAAGATGCTGACCTATGTGCCAAACATCACTGACTGTGAGGATGACTTGCAAAGTGAAACACTCTGGGCATAGGGCCACATAATATGTTTCCATGCAGATCGGGATTTTTAAAAAGCCCAGTTCTGTGAAGCATAGGCTCATGAGATACCAGAGGCCACAGGCCAACAATGAGCACTTGCTAGTCAGAGGCAGTTAAACTGATGAGAGAATTCTAGATATGCAGTAATGCATTGTGCCCACACTCATCCACACACTTCTATGCACTTAGCATTGTGCCAAGGTCTGTGTTAAATTCTTTTACCTTAAGAGAAATAAGAGACAAATGAGAGAGATTTTGGTATTGAAAGTCTATTCTCCTGATTATGTTGATTCCTTCATTGTTGTGCCCAAATGCCCAAGTGTTTAAAGTTGAATACCTTAAGATGTGTGCAGTTTGTTTTGCAAGATCCTCTCAATATTAATGTTTTGTTTAGCGAGTTGCTGGGAATGCCCATGCTCTATTAAATAAGTTTATTTCCAACCTTCTGTGAAGAGGCATCAATGTGTAGCTCTGACTGGCCTTGAATTTTTTGGAATTTTGGGTTTTTTTTTTATTACTGAAAGTTTTAATCCTCCTCCCTCAACCTCATGATTACAGGGATTATATCATTATGCTTTCCTATACAAGTAATTAAGTTATTTTAAAGTAATGGTACAATAGTTTTTCTATGAGTCTGGAATATTTCGAAGATTGTTTTGGAGCTTTTTTTTTCTGTCACAAATTTTATTACATAACAGTTTTAAATATATTAATCCTGACATAATGAGAATCATCATATCCTACTGTCACAGAGTGGTGAGATTATATGCAAGAGCTCTTTGTTACAAATCTTGAAAAAAATAGTTAATGATAATTGATAAACTGTGTCAGTAAAAATGACCAGTCACTCGCAAGGGTAAGAAAGGTTACTTGTGACTCTTGATCATTCCATTTTTCCAGTCTCATTCACTCTGTCACTTGGAGAGTTACAACATTTAAACAACATGGTTAACCTCCCTTGTCTGATCCATGTAGGGTCCCTTTTTACAAACAGTCCAGTTCTCTCAACACCTGTCAAATGGGAAACACACATACACAAACACAAAATTCTTCTTATAATTTCATCCATGTAAATGCTCTAAGTACATTTTAGTATAAAAAATTCGTAAATACACTCAATAAAAATTTCCATGTTCTGTCAGCAACAAAGTTGTAGAATCAGATTTTCTGCTGGACTGAAACAATCAAAATTATCAAAGGTACTGATTTGTAATTCCCTCCCTAGGTGGTGGTAGGAATGCCACACAGAACTTGGCTTCTAGGAACTCTAATATTCTCCTAATCCAAACATGGATTTCTCAGTTTTCATGTCTCTACATGAAGTAAGGTACCTGCAAATGATTAACCCAAAGATCACAAGCATCATAAGCTACTGGATGTACTTCAAAGCCTCGAGGGAAGAAATCATAGATAATAATGCAATTCTGTACTCATGGTATTCCTCTGCTACATACCTGTGTGCTGTGAGGTAACTAAAACAGTCTTGGTTTCACTGTACCATCTTTTCTGTTCTCTACTGAGGGATTCCAGAAGTTCCTCGCCTGGACTACAATCTATAGACTTTTTTATCAACATTTCTTCCTTTAGGTTGATGTCACTTTGCATGATGCTGCAGTTATGGTGGTGGTATACAGTTTCATGGAGTTCTTGCAATTGTTGACTATACTGAAAAACTAAATTAGTCACAGATATAAAATCAAAATGCTTATAAGAAATACATATTGAAATTTAACGATAGAGAAAATGCTTCATGTGGACAGCTAAGACATAGCATTACTTTTATTGGTATTTTAATATTTATAAATTAGCACTTCAATTAACTCATTATAGAAACAGACACTTCAATTTTTCTCTAAATTAAGCTTACTGTAAAATATATAATACAGCTGAATAAAATTATTGTGGAAGTAACTTCCATTCACTTTAATTTAAAACATAAAATTTTCAGTGAATACTTAACACACTATGAAAATGTGAACCAAAAATTATGTTAAGAAATGGCACAATTCTTCTTGGAGTATATGGAGTATAATATATCCACATACATAGCTATGTTTTAGCAAAGCCTGAAAGTGATTCCCTCTGTTAATATAGAGAAATCCAATCAAGATTAACCTTAATATCTTTGTCCAGATTAAAACTTTTTACTTAAGTATGACCTCAGTATACACTGAAAAAATTATAAAAGGAAGGTCATTGATTCTTTGCACAGGTGTTTTTCAAAAAATGTTTACATTAGATTCACGATCACCTGAGCTCAGAAAGTAGACTATCACCCAGTCCTCAGAAGGAACATGACCAGGGGAACTCTCAACAGCCCCAGAACCAACAGTATGAAAGAGAACAGAACACTCTACTTTGTTGGTAAAAATTATTATAACCTCAGATATTTTGACTCATCCCCTGATTATAAGCAGAAACATGGACAGTGTTTACAATTGCACAGTTCACGTCTAAAGCTATTCTTTAGGCATAAGGAAAAATAAGATGTCTCTAAATTACTCACTCTTCATTGCCAACACAGCAACAGTTACAAGAAGAAGGAAACAGAGGATTCCAAGAGCTCTCACAGTGAGCTGCCAGCGTACTGAACACACTTAAAAAAAAAAAAAAAAAAAGCAAGAAAATCATCAACAAAAAAAGATCACATCTCAGTACTAATTATAACTTTTTGTAGCATGGAAACAAGGGGAAATTTTGCACAAGTGAATGATACAAACAGACTGAAATTATGCTCTCAATATTTTTTATTTCTACCTAAAATTCACCCACTGTAGAAATCCTATGTGTGTGAATTTCCTCAAAATTTTGAGCTTATTTCACCCTTGGCCTTGTATTGTGAATTCCCCTGACTCAGCCTAGAATGAGCTAGATAACAGGCAAGTGCCCCCACCCAGTTCTACAAAAAGAAAATTAAATTCTATAGAAGGCACTGAAGGCATAGATACAATCTAAGTACAAGATGCCAAACTGGAGCATGCAGTCCACCAAGAAATTTACTATCTCTTTCTCCCTTTATGTTTGATTTTGCTCTCTGTAATACTAAATATTTGGGTTATCTAAGGCATTTTTGAATCTGAAACTCATGACTTTTGTTACCACTACTTTGAAGAAGAAAAAGATCTCAGCTTGGGGCACACATGGTGCAGTGTAAAACGAGTAAAAAAAAAAAAAAAAAAAAAAAAAAGAAAGAAAAAAGATTAAAAAGTGAGATTTCTGCTTTTCCCTAAAAATCAAATTATTCTCCAACATTTTCAGGAACTATCACTGGATTTTTCTCATTTCCATCCCCACTATCCTGTAATCTCCTCTTTTTTCATCTGAAACTATTTTCATTAGGAGTAGTAGGATATTTCTTGTTCTGATAGACAACTGTTGTTACCTGTTGCATTAGATGCTGGGGATATTTTAAATAGTTCCTCTGAGAGGGAAAAAATGTAAAAGGTTTGTTTCATTAGGATTTTTTTTCTCTAGAGCATTTGGTGTACTTTCAAACTCTAGTTTGTCTGTTAGATTTAAATTTTTCAAAATTCTTCTTGATAAGTATAAATAATAAGAAAACCTCCTAATGGTTTTTCATTTCTTCTGGATTCTCAAGAAAACTTTTTCTTATGTATTTCCATTATGCTTCTCTGCCCATTTGATTTCTTTCATAGCTAGCCACAACTAAAATGTAGAAGTGGGGCTATAAATTTTTCTTTCAGTTTTAAAATTTAAAACTTGACTTTCTTTGTTTTTTAACTTATTTTATTAGATATTTTCTTCATTTACATTTCAAATGCTATCCCGAATGTCCCCTATAGCCTCCCCCCACTTTAGATTTGAACAATTTTTTTACATGATTACCATCCAACTAATACACTTCTTCCCTGCCATCCTTGTGCATAACCAATCCCTGATGAGATGGATCATTATAGTTTAACCTAAAAGCTAAGAATATTTCTAATTTTTAAAAGTTTAAAATGCTTTTAAAAAACACATGTGATATTAGATATTTTAAACACTTACTTCTGTAGCCAGCTTCTCTGGGCCCTTGAGTCTCCTCATGCCTCACTAGTTTCTGCAACCCTGAAGACTTATGAATTCTCACAGTTGAGTAAGTGACCTTTGGCTCACTCATCGTGGGAGTACGTGAAGTAGGTTCCGTGGTAAAATGGGGCTTTGAGTGAATTCTAAGAAAAATGTTAAAGTGTTCACCTATAGGAAGATAACTGAATTTGATGATACAGAGGGAGGAAAAAGGGTAGAGTCTGACTAACTCACTTAATAATCCAAAAACCCTGACGTGGACTGATTCCCAATTTCCATTACAGGTGAGAACTCATTGTAGATTTCTGCTAAAGTAGTTTATATTTCTAATCATAACAGCAATTATTGCTAATAAATAGGAAAAGAATTAAATATTTACTATGTCATTCTACCATTGATACAGACTATTTGTTAAAATATTCAGCACATAGAAATATTAGGTAAAATTGGTACCACTAAAAAATCATTGAAATACATTTAAACAATCAATTCAAAAAACAAAGAGTTGAAATTTTAGGAACAAATAAAAATGTTGTTTTAGAATTATACATTTTGATAATACATAAATATTAATTTTTCAGTAATTTTATTTATATATGACTCTTAGAATTTCCCCCCAAAATTTTTGAAGGTTAATATTGCAGGTGATCCAAGGCACATAAATATCTATTGGCTTGAAGCCCCAATCAGCTGAGGTGTCCAACCTCTCCACCCAGCCATATTCTATACATTCTTATCCATGGTTGGACCTGGTAAGTGAATTCAACTTAAGATAAGTTCCTAATGAGTGGGATAAACCAGACCCAAAAAGAAAAATGTGGTATATTATATCTCATCTGAGACTCCTGGCTCAAATTCGTCACAAGTGTTTTGTAACTTTTAGTAACTGCAGCAAAAAGAAATGTCATAAGGGGCAACTGACAGCTAAGGTGTGGGAGCAACAGAGAGAAGTATAGAGGATACAATGTGAACTTTTAATCTCACATCATTCCATGTACATGATCATGTCACATATAATAAATACGCACATGATGTTGCAAGAGGAGGCTATATGAAAATAAATTTTGCTTCTATGCAGTACACATTAGCTAATGCTCACAGATACCATCTGATAGTAGACATCAAAATATTTGTAAATAGTAAATATTTATAACTGACATTACCTTTATATTAATAACTGAGCTGAGAGCAAGCAGATAATAAATACAAGTTGCACATGTGACAGCATTCTTTTCTAGTTTTTTAATTTATGAAGTTTTCTGAATTGATACACAATTTGCTTTGATAAACAATGAATCCTTCCATTACAGAATTCTTTTTCAAAATTGTTATTATTATTGGTCTTCGGCTGGGTGAACTGAGGTGCACAGGTCCAGAAGACAATTTTATTAAGTGAGTTCTCCCACTCCACCTTCATGTGAAGTCCAGGGATCAAACTAGGTGGTCAGTCAGCCTTGTGTAGCAAGTACATTTACACACTGACCCGTTTTACCTGGATCCTATTATTACATCTTTCAGAAGGATAATATATAAATATTTGATGGAGTTATAGAGTAAAGAACTTCAGAAATCTCTCTACCTTAATTTCTTAGCACACAAGTCACAGTATACTCCTAAGAAAATAATTATTGCAGAATAACAGTTGTCATATAGTACCAGAGTTAACCTGATCTAACACAACTAACGAGGCTTCCCCATTGATCCAGCTCTCACATGACACTAACTGAAAATCTCTTGAGTATATTTGAGAATTTGGGAGGGAAAAAAAGGCAGCTACTTTTACCTGTGTCTCTGCTGAAGAGATTCTGGTGGAGGGAAAAGTTGGGTGAAAAGCTGGCGTTTTGTGGTCTATATCCCCTATGAGTTTCAAAAATGAAAGACAGAACTAAATTTGCACCAAGTGATACTCAACCTCATGATTTTCTGTCCTTCATCTTCATCAAAGAAAAATAGAAAATTGCTTATTGCAATCTGAAACAACATATAGTGTCAGATGGGCAAGACAAATGTGAATAATTTATATTTGAAGACAGAGAAGATGGACACAGCTGCAGAGAGGGGAAAACATCGTCTTTAGAGAAACAAATAGGAAAAAGAGGGACTGAAGTTTCTAGGCTAATTTTGTCATATACTGTTGGAAATTTCCTCTTATGTTACTATTTTTTTAGTTACTCCTTGATTTTGAATTATGCTTATTGCAGTTAAGTATATATAAAGAATGCTTTTAAGCTCTCACATTTCCACTGATGAAGTCTTCTGTTTTAATTTTCTAGATCTTCAGTCATAGATAATATTTCCATTGAACATTAATGTCATTCTGTATGGAGTGTTTTGATGCTGATGTTGTCATGGTGCTGAAAATCAAATCTAAGACAATGAACATGCTCAGCAAATATTCTTTCCCTGAGCTACATATTCAGGACTTGTTTTTTTTTTTTTTTTTTTTGTTCTGGTGGGTTTTTTCCTTTGTTTTGTTTTGTTTTGTTTTGTTTTGTTTTGCTTTGTTGGTTTGTTGTTGTTTGAGATCTTTTATCTTAATATGTAGCATAGGCTGATCTTACACTCACATTCCTCGCTCCTTACTCTTTTCTGTCTTAGAATCATAGCTGTATACCATGACATATGAATATATATATATATATATATATATATATATATATATATATAACAATTTTTTTTGATTTTTCAAGACAGGGTTTCTCTGTATAGCCCTGGATGTCCTGGAACTCACTCTGTAGACCAGGCTTGCCTCAAACTCAGAAATCCACCTGCCTCTGCCTCCCAAGTGCTGGGATTAAAGGCATGCACTACCACCACCCGGGTGATCTCAAGATTTTAAAGCCATGTATAATTATCAGTTACTTATGTACAGCACAAATCAATTAGCTAACACACTACTACTGAACATCCTAATTGTTTAATACTATTTTGTTGTTAGTTTAAAAAGTATATTGAGATATTCTTAGAACATACTAAGAAAGACATTTTATGCATGAATTCATCTGAATCAAGGAGATACACATTTAAAGAACCTCAATATAGGATATAGATCACATCTAGTTTATTTACATTCTATTGGAATTAGTGAAAATACTCACAGTTGTTTTTTTAGAGAGCAGATGAGGTGACTTTTCTTCTATGAGTTTTACCCGTTGGTTTGTGATGAGAATTGTTGGAAAGAAGCTGTTTCAGCAAAGACAGATTGAAAGTCCAGAGAAGCGAGGACTTTGCAGTGTTGTGGATCTAATGAATAATTATCTTACCAGATGCTAGGTTTAGCCCTATAAGTAACTTGTGTCAGAACAAACATCCTGTCACCGGTAGATAAAAACTTCATGAAATCTATGAACCTACCAGACCACTACCTTCCGCCAACATGAAGGCTAAGAATGTCCTCAGATGACCTATAGAAAAGTTTCTCCCATCTTGCTGCAACCTCCTCTCTGATGTACCCAACAATGTATGCTGAAATTGGCTGGATTTATGACTTTCTAGGTTCTTTAAAACTCCAAAACTTCATGAAATTGGTTCCACATTGGAACATGGAAACATGATCACTCAAAATGGTTCCAGAATATACTTTTATTTCATATAAGGTGAAAGCTGGTTTTGTATCAATAGCCCTCCATTCAAAACTTTGCTGTGCACATTTCACATGACGCTGCACATGCTGAATACTTCAGACACTTCTCTGGGATTGAGGGTGCAGTTCAGTGTAGGGCCATGCTTGGCATATACAAAGCCTTAACCATATATCACACAATAATGTTAAGAATAATAATTAATAATAATAATACAAATGACAATGATAGTAACAAAAACAATGATATTAATAGAATAAAGATGATCTGATTTCAATTGTTGCCATGATAAAATGTATAAGGTTCTCACAAAACACTACTTTCATTTGACTGTAGTTTTTCCAACCGGCTGGCTTTTTTATGATGAAACAGTTTAATTTGTTCTTTAAATCAATTGACAGCACTGGGAAATGGGAGATGGCTTGAGAATAGAAGAGGAACTGAAGATGAACTGACAAGCATGACTCTAATAGTGTGTGTGTGTTTGTGTGTGTGTGTGTGTGTGTGTGTGTATTGTAAAATAGAGTTTGGGTGCATACTTGCAATGTGGTGTACATGGTAGTCAGAGGACAACTTTTGGTAGTTATGGGAAGTTATTTCTTTTCTTCCACCAAGGATTCCATGATCAAATTTGAGGATATCGAGGAAAGCAGAGAACCGGCCTGACCATGGGCACAAATCACTCTGGTCTGCACCAGCACCAGGTCACCTAGGGCATGGAGTGGGCGGACATGCCCACGGTCACTAGAGGACTGCACACACGATATTAGGATCACTGGTGACTAGAACACAACAGCTACTCCAATCCAAAAGTGATGGGCCTGTGACAGCAGGAACAAGGACAGCAGAGCCTTTCCTGACCAAAGGCTCAGATTCCTTTTAATCAGTTCAGGTTTACCTTGGTTTCAAACAGACCAGACAACTCTATGGTCCTCAAAGGAGACACCACTTCCATGAACCGTAACATGCCCAGGATCTTAGGACAACAGGATCCCAGCATAACAGGAGCTGGGTCACTCTAGTATTTGAGTGTCTCAGAGGAGCTTGACTGCCAAGAACTCAGACACACCCAGAATCTCAGGTTCACCAGAGCCCACAATCAAAGAATAACAGAGAAATCTGGACTCTGAGAAGTCCAGAATCAACTGGGATTATAGGAAAGACAGGCTCCAATCAGATATATTGAGGGCAGCAAGCACTAGAGATAATCAGATGGCTCAAGGCAAGCATAAGAACAGAAGCAACAGAAACCAAGGTTACTTGGAATAATCAAAACCAAACTCTCCCACCATAGCAAGTCCT
>NW_018392517.1:60592-62085 GCF_900095145.1 Mus pahari | reverse complement strand
AGCATTTTCAACAAATGGTGCTGGCACAACTGGCGGCTATCATGTAGAAGAATGAGAGTTGATCCATTCTTATCTCCTTGTACAAAGCTCAAGTCTAAGTGGATCAAAGACCTCCACATAAAACCAGAGACACTGAAATTGATAGAGGAGAAAGTTGGGAAAAGCCTCGAAGATATGGACAAAGGGAAAAAAATTCTTAACAGAATAGCAATGGCTATGTTCATAGCAGCCTTATTTATAATAGCCAGAAGCTGGAAAGAAGTGCAATGTCCCTCAACAGAGGAATGGATACAGAAAATGTGGTACATTTACACAATGGAATACTAATCAGCTATTAAAAACAACGAATTTATGAATTTCCTCGGCAAATGGATGGATCTGGAGGGTAACATCCTGAGTGAAGTAACCTAATCACAAAAAAACTCACATAATATGCACTCACTGATAAGTGGATATTAGCCCTGAAACCTAGAATAACCAAGATACAATTTGTAAAACACATGAAACTCAAGAATAAGGAAGATCAAAATTTGGACACTTTGCCCCTTCTTAGAATTGGGAATAAAAATTCCATGCAAGGGGTTACAGAGACAAAGTTTAGAGATGAGATTAAAGGATGGACCATCCAAAAACTACCTCATCCAGGGTTCCATCCCATAATCAGCCACCAAATGCAGATACTATTGCATACACCAGCAAGATTTTGCTGAAAGGACCCTGATGTAGCTGTCTCTTGTGAGTCTATGAGAGTGCCTGGCAAACACAGAAGTGGATGCTCACAGTCAGCTATCTGATGGAACACAGAGCACCCAATAGAGGAGCTAGAGAAAGTACCCAAGGAGCTGAAGGGGTCTGCAACCCTGTAGGAGGAACAACAATATGAACTAATCAGCACCCCCATTGCTCTTGTCTCTACTGCATATGTAGCAGAAGATGGTGTAGTTACCCATCATTGGGAAGAGAGGCCCCTCGGTCTTGCAAACTTTATATGTCCCATACTGGGGAACACCAGGGCCAAGAAGGGGGAGTGGGTAGATAGGGGAGCAGGGGGTAGAGGGTATAGGGGAATTTGGGGAAAGCATTTAAAACGCAAATAAAGTAAATACCTAATAAAAATTGGAAAAACAAATTGGGGATATCATCAGGTTTTTCGTGGCCAGTGCTTTTACACTTGAGATATTTCACAAGTCAAGTTTTGGGTTCTTTAAACCAAATATCTCTGAGTCACCACTCAAGTCTGCCATTATCATGCACCTGAGGTCCCCTGAAACAGATGACAGACATTAACTTATCTCAAAAATGTAACAAAAGTTCCTTGAGTATAGTGTGGATGCTTCCATAAACCCTCCAGCTAATCTCTTTTTCCTCTACCATCTTGCCCTGGGCAATCCCTATATTTCTACAAACACACACATACACACACACACACACACACACACACATACACACACACACACACACACAGAGACAGACAGAGACAGAGACAGACACAC
>NW_018392517.1:5579-60422 GCF_900095145.1 Mus pahari | reverse complement strand
AGCTGGCACCATCATTGTTCAGACACATGCACATACATGCAACACACACACACACACACACACACACACACACACACACACACCCTTAGAGAAAATGGGAAAGTAGTAGCAGCAATGTTGAAGAAAGTGGTCCCAGTGTCCCAGTGCAGGCAGTTGCTTGTACTGTCTCAGCTTTCCACAGGAAAGACTCAGAAGAAGTCTGCTGACTTACTTAAGGACACTATAACTAACACTGTGCCTCTACTTCAAATACATCATTAATGCATGCACATAACATGAGCATACAATGAGAACTTAGAAGGGTCTGGGCTTTGTCTTCCCACAAATCATGAGTCTGTGAAATGAGTAGACATGAGTGGAAACACCAACCCAGGCTCTTGTGACTTCTTGTAAGTCCCATCATTCGAAAGTTCTTTGACCACACAAATTAGACCATCCATTTCTCTGCAAGGTTGCTTTGAAGGTTTAGTAAGATACACAAGTAGCTTTTGCTGTGTTTTGTTTTGTCTGAGACAGAGTTTCACTATTTAACCCTGGCCGGCCTGCACCTCACTATAGGCACCTGGTTTGCTGAATCTGTTTGCCAAGTTCTAGGATTAAGGTATGAATCAACACACCCAGTTTCAAATAAAGTTTGTAACGATAACCTGACAAATGGGTAGAAAGTTGCATCCAACATTAAACATTATTATTTTCAGTGCAGCACTCCAATTTTTTTTAGCCTATAAATCTGAGCAAAACACTGAGCCCTCAAGCCTGTATTCTTGACATAGTCAAGGGTGTGTCACCTCCTTCCTATGCTTCAAATAACTCTAATCAGGAAGCTCACATATTTCAAGAAACCTTTCTTGAGCCTTCTAGTCTTGAGAAGCTACTCTAAGACACAAAACAGGGTAGATTTTCTACCTGGTCATTTCAAAGAGTGCAGGTGTTTTAAAGGACAGGACAGGGAGAGTACATGAAAAAAAGAGAGAAGTTGACACTTCTACAGCACTGCAATATTGATGCTCCAAAGTACTCCTCCCTCATCTGAGAGGTTTCTATCACACTGTCCACAGAAATATTGATTGCTCCGAGACCTTCTTGCATGCTTATCTCTGCTGAGAGTGTGTCGTCCTTACAAGGAGGCAAACCATATGCACAAGCCACATTTCTTTGTGCTTTAAGAATACTGTTTGTCTCCTCTAACATCATGTAAAGACTGTGATCACAAACTTCAGAGCTGTTTGTTCATTATTGTGACTATTGCATAATCAGGAACTTAGGACCTATCAGTGTGCTTGATGTAGAAGGAGGGTAGTTAATAGAAACTGAACACAGAATGGGTTTCTTTGTTTGTAATTTGTTTGTTTAAACAGATATAGGAGTATGCCCAAAACTGTACAGGCAAAGAGTAGCAGCTTTCTCTAAGTTCTGTATAACTGAGCTCTTAATATATAGATAAATGTAAACTGCTAAGGACCACAATTTTCATTGAAAGATACAGTGGCTGCAGTTGGAGTGAAATTGAGTGACACTTCAGTTTTGTTTCTTTCACCAAAGTGCAGCATAATACAGGAAGTAGCAAACTCACATGACCGGCTAATAAACCAGAGGAGTGAGAAAAAAAAAATGTTTTTTTTCTTAAGTTCTGTCTTCTAAATTTATTTTTGTGAAAAAACAAACAACAACCAAAATCACACATAAACACACAAAAATACATATACATATATACATATATATGCATATATATTTATTTTCCTGGTTTTGTTATAAAAGACTTTAGTTGTGAAACCACAATTGTCCAATTCTTTATGTTGAGACAGACACAACACTAATCCCACATTCAAATCTCCCAGTCAGACCCTTGGACTGCAGTGCTGTCATTGCCCAGCTGAAAGCTGCTCTTCCTGTTCCAGGCTGAGGCAAGGGAAACATGGTGTAGTCACCAGCCCACAGGAAAGCGCTGATCACTTGCTTCACTGGGAGGACTTGCTTATCCTGGACAGTGTCCCACCTCTTGGTGCTTCTGTCTTTTAAGGTGGAACATTTACACCATGAAATATGGTAACTTTCACAGGCCTTAGGAAACCACAAACAGCTCTATTTTGAGATTTCCTGTGCTTGTATCCACCCTGTGCATTTATACTCCTTACTTTAACATTTTGCCTTATATGCCTAAGCACATAGTCCTTGATGGGATCAAGCACTGAGAGCAAGGAAATGAGAAAGTTGATCCAGGAATGTAATAAGGATGATAACAGGGGCCCACAAACTGGTTTCTTGTGGATATCTGGACTCTTTAATACCCAGGGAAACAATTCACTCTTGGAGAAAACAGTAAGGCAACAACCCATAAGACCTTTGCCACTTCAGTCCCTGTTCTCTCACTGTGTCATACTTGAGAGCAGAGACTTTAATCCAGCTCCACTGCATCCTTTGTGGAGTCTTCAGAATCAGCTCATCTGTCTTACAGCACTCATTTTCTTAAGTTTATTCCTTTTACCTGGTGTATGGTCTGCTGTAGATCAGGATTTCAATGTAGTTGAGGCAGCCCAGAAACACATGACTTAATCCCTCTAACTTGTGAGCTCTGGGATAACAGGATCATCTACCATATCCAGCCCTTTACTCTTCCATCCTTTCACTCTTGATTGTGTATTTGTGTTTCTTATTTTGCTGAGAAGTTGTATGCTATCTCATTATCCAAAAAGCCTAGGGATGACAGTATTAAAAGTTGAAAACCTGCCTGAGGTTCAACTTATACATTGGTCCTTTGTAACAAAGAGCTCTCGCACATTTTAAGATATAGGAGACTAATAGCACAATTTTCAAATAATCTCAGCTATCATGCATAGTCTTGATAACAATAAGTAGTAGACATATTACTAGAAGCTACTATTCCATAGTACCCAGATTTGATTTGCAATCCCACATTTAACATCTAAGTGATTTTTTAGTCTACGGACATTTATTCTGGTTGCTTTTCATTTCAAATCAATACACGTTTTAATCAGCTGATGTTAGGGCCAGCATTTCCAGGCATCCAACATGGGCAAAGTAACAGCTGCTCTCTGGGAACATTAAAGTTTTTCCATGCCACACTAGGACTACTGAGGGACACACCTTTGTGGACCAAACAACCACTGGATTGTCAGCCCCTCACCCCCAGTGAATGACAAAGACTGCAAAACTACACCAAGTGTTGAGACACCAGTCATGAGAACCAAGCACATAAGTGAGTCCTCCACTCTCCATTTTGATTAAACTGTTGTCAACCTTATAGCAATACAGAACTAATAAAACCTTATATATGTTGTCATAAGGTTACTAGTTATTACACAAATGGCCCTAATAGGCCTGTTTGGTTCCATATCTCCAATATAGTGAGCCACATCTAAAGTTACCTTCATTGATTCTTGGGTGTCTCCTATATTCCAGGTCTCTGTCTCATCCTGGACAGGGAACCAAACAAATCTGAGATGGGATGGCTTACTTCATTTCACATGATACTATTTAATGGACTATTAGAGGACTAGTATGCAATATATACAAGGAACACAAGAAGTTAGACTCCAGAGAATCAAACAACCCTATTAAAAATGTGATACAGAGCTAAACAAAGAATTACCACCTGAGGAATATCAGATGGCTGAGAAACACCTAAAGAAATATTCAATATCCTTAGTCATCAATGAAATGGAAATTAAAACAACACTGAGATTTCAACTCACACTAGTTAGAATAGCTAAGTTCAAAAACTCAGGTGACAGCAGACGCTAGTTAGGATGTAGAGAAAGAGGAACACTCCTCCACTTTTTGGTGGGATTGCAAGCTGATACAATGATTCTGGAAATCAATTTGGCAGTTCCTCAGAAAATTGAACATAATACAACCTGAGGACCCAGCAATACCATACCTGGGCATATACCCAGAAGATGTTATATGTAACATAAACAAGGACATATAAACAGCTGGAGTCACTGTGTTCATAGCCGCATTATTTATAATAGCCAGAAGCTGGAAAGAACCCAGATGTCCCTCAACAGAGAAATGGATATAGAAAATGTGGTACATTTATAGAGTGGAGAACTACTCACTTATTAAGAACAATGAATTTGTAAAATTCTTTGGATGGATCTGAACGATATCATTCGGAGTTATGTAACACAATCACAGAAGAACACACATTATATGTACTCACTGATAAGTGGATACTTGCCCTGAAGCTGAAATACCCAAGATACAATTGACAAGCTATATCAAACTCAAGAAGAAGGAATACCAAAGTTTGGATCCTTCGATCCTTCTTAGAAGGGAAACAAAATAACTGTAGAAGGAGTTACAGAGATAAAGTGTCACTTAGAGACTGAAGCAATGACCATCCAGAGACAGCCCCACCTGGGGATCCATCCCATTTACAATCACCAAACCCAGACACTACCGTGGATGTCCACAAATGCTTGCTGCCAGGAGCCTAATATAGCTGTCTCTACAGACGCTCTGCCAGTGCCTGACAAATACAGTAGTGAATGCTCACAGCCATCCATTGGACTGATCACAGGTTTTGAATGAAGGATGTAGAGAAAGGACCCAAGGAGTTCACAGGGTTTGCATCCTCATAGCAGGAAGAGTAATATGAACTAACAAGTATCCCCAGAGCACCCAGTGACTAAACCACCAACCAATGAGTCCATATGATAGGATTCATGGCTCCAACTGCATATGTAGCAGAATATGGCCTAGTTAGTCATCAATCGGAGGAGAGGCCCTTGTTCCTGTGAAGGTTCTATGCCCATTTATAGGGGAATGCCAGGACCAGGAAGCAGGAGTGGGCGGGTTTTTGAGCAGGGGCAGTAGCAGGAAAATGGGCAGTTTTTTTTTTTTTTTTTGGTAGGGGAAACTAGAAAAATGAGGTAACATCTGAAATGTACATAAAGAAAATATCTAATAAACTAATTATTAAAAAGAAGAGTTCCTGAATAGCTTGGGACTGCATAGTAAATTCCAGGGCAGTTAAAGGAACAGTATAAGACTCTTTCTCACAAAACAATTTAAAATGATATAAATGTCATAGGAGTAGGAGAGACAAATACAGAACAATGTGTTCACATATAAATACAAGCATCATTTAAATAAAGAGCCTGAAGGCTTAGAAAGAGGGGAGGAATGTCACAAGATACTTGTAGGAATAGGATATAAATAACATTGAGCTGCTACTCATGAAGTCATAGCGTCTTTGGTTGTTTGCTTATAGTATGCACAATACTGATCTTATAGGCTCTCATTCATAGATGGGATCAGCTAATGAGGCTGCAAAGAAAATACTGCAATGGAAGCTACTGTCTCTCTTTGGCTTTTGAAGGAGAGGAAATTACTGTCTTCAATGATGTAATCTCTCTTGAGCTACTCTGACTCTAGTTAACACTCTAAACACCATGTACCTTTGATTGACCAAGGTTAAGTCCAGTGGGTCACAAACCAAAACCACCAAAAAGTCATGGTAGAGGAATGAGGATATCACAGGCATAGGTTAATGGTGTAGGCAGGGATCAGATTCAGGGGGATAAGTGCTATCCTAATGTATTAAATGCATATGGGAAACTATCAAATATTAAATAATTTTGTACAAATACATCTTCGAAGCAGAGGAAGCTGTATAAAATGGATAAGAAATATACCAAAAACAAATGTGGTATCTCCACATGCAGAAGTACATTTAACAGTCAATCCCCAATTATTTCTTTTGTCTGTGGGTAGAGGCAAAATAATGAAATGGTAGGTAGATGCAATTTCAATTTGTCTAAAGAATGGTATCAAGTTACCTTTATTGTAATCAAATACCCAATATTGGATGATTCGTGAAGAAATGGCTTCTATAGCTCACATGCTCAAAGGATGGAGGTACAAGACTGGAAATCAAATATCATATCTATGCATGTTTACCATATTATTGATAGATAGGTAGATAGATAAATAGATGGAAAGATAGGTAAAACATAAATGTATAAATTGTATTTTACACCATAACAAATAAAATTGGTATGACAACACCATTCAAAATTTTAAAACTTAGAAACATATGATATGCTCACATGTGAATGGAGGAATATCATTATTATTAGTGTAACAGGAAAGTGTGATTAATGAAAAAATGAAACACTGATTTGTAAAAAACAACTGTATGAGATAGATAAAACATCTATAATAATAAAACATATACAGAGAAAGTGGAGTCAAACACTAATTTGTGCAGAGTATATTACACTCTGAATTTGGTCACACTAATTTACACCACAAGACTGCATATGTCTATCAGCTTGCACCAGGCAGGGAGAGCATGGGGCAGAAAAGAACTTTGTCAAGTAAAGCATTTCTATATTAGGGCTCGGCAGTTCTCTTACTCTGGCTTTATATTGTTGTGATATAACACCATGATGAAAGTAAATTGGAGAAGAGAAGGAATATTTTGTTTACATTGCCACCTCACAATCTATTACTGAAGGAAAACAGGACAGAAACTCAAACCTGACAGGAACCAGGAGGAAGAAGCTTATACACGGGTCAGGGAAGGGTGCTGACCATTGGTTTAGACCCCATGGCTTGCTCAGCCTTCTTTATTAGAGCACCCAAGACCACTAACCCAAAGGGGGCATCCACAATAAGACTGGCCTTCACATACCTATCATTAGTTGAGAAAATGTCTACAGGCTTACCTAGAGCCAGATCTTATTAAGACACTTTCAGAATTGAGGTTCCCTCCTCTGATATGATTTTATCTGTGTCATATGGTCATAAAACTACTGAGTACAATGGTGGTTGAAGAGGTGTGTATATTTGATATAATCTTATCTCTTATGACTTACTATAGATACATATTGTTATATACACACTCCAACTTTAAGACTTGATATTTTCAATGTCGGGATCAAAACCAGAAAAAAATCCCAAGTTAATAACCATTCAAAACTGAAGGTCACAGGAAACTACAAGTGACTATACAGCATGATATTGATGATGAGGATGTAGTAAAATCATCCAGAAAACTGAGAAATATGAATGTGGATCATAGAAAGTAACTTATCACTAGATCAACAATAAATGTATGAGTTTATCATTTTAGTATTCTTCTGTGAAAGAAACTGCTCCTCCGTACAAAAATATTTATAATCTATATTATTATTATTATTTCTACCATATTATCAGGCATTATGAGACAAAGTCTCATTCTATAGCAAATGTTGTTCAAATGTACTAGGTAGCCTAGGCTGCCCTCGAATTCACGTATGTAGAAGGTTTATAAGTCTGAGCCACCATATCCAGCTGGCCTCACTATATTTTACTGTATCTACATGGTTTTAATTTACCATCAACTGTATCAAAGAGAGACAGAGAAAGAATGAGAACATATGTGGAATATTGAATATTCTATGAACTTTGTAAACTAGCCTGGAAACTACTCATGAATGCTAACATTATATTTGACAGCAAACAAAAGCATTTTTCTAAGAATAAATTCATTTATGAGCAAAAAATTACCTATAGTCTATAGCAGTCTCAACAATGTTCAAAATTCAAAGTCTTTTCTGAGATTTAATCACTTAAATGTAATCCCTTATGAAAACAAAATCAAACAGCAGATAATATACCTCCATCATCACAGGACATATAATATTATTCCAAAATGTCACATGGAGAAATACTAGACTAAAGCCAGACAGGAAACCAGATAGGCAACTCCAAACTATCTGACTCCTTTTCATCTTTGTACACTGCAATAAACTTCTTTCTTCTGGGTTGGTTACACACCCTGTTAGCAGCTTTCTTGACTCAATATATGAGATCTACTCATGATCTTCTGGGTTCTTCCAAAGGCTTACATTATTTCTCCAGAACTGCCTTTAGTAGCATTCTACATTATGGTTGACTCTACTCCATTGCTACTGCTGTTCTTAAGGGTCATTCTATGATACTGGCATCTTCAATATACTGGGGTGTTCTGCTGCAACTGGACTTCTCATAAGCCATCTTCATGGTGCCAAACCTCAATTTCTTTCTATAACCTCCTCAGTTATAGGCCATCAACTGCAACTGAGGCTGACTCTTTATCCATGGCCTTTCCTAGACTCTCACAGTACCAAGCCTTGGCTGCCCTCCATGACCCCTTCATATCTGCAAACTCAGTACTACCAGGATGATTCTTACATGTTACCAAGTCCAGGTGGAGCAATAAGTACAACCTTTGCTCTCTCAAACACAGCTTATTTATGCTCTCAGAAAACAGAAAACACTTCCCAAAAGACTTCACCTCAGTGATATTGGGCTTATCTTAATCACTGCTAATTTCTTAGGTCCAGCGAACCAGCCTCAATTGTCCCTGAAGTTCCTTTCATTCTTTACTCTAAAGTCAGATTCTATGGCTGAATCTACTTAGTTCTACTACTTGCTGTGGCTGAACATGCCCTGCATCCTTATACTATTACTAGCTCTCTGTTTTCCAACTCTATCACTGCCTAAGCTTGTCTATCCTGAAACATGTTCTGCAGATAGACCTTGAACCCAGAGATCTTCAAGGCTCTGCCTTGTAACTTCTGAGATTAAAGGCATGTACAATAAAAGAACCCCTGGTGGAATCACCATGACTGACCTTAAACTGTACTACAGAGCAATTGTACTGGTACAGCGACAGACAGGTAGATCAATGGAATAGAATTGAAGACCCAGAAATGAATCCACACACCTATGGTCAATTGATCTTTGACATGGGAGCTAAAACCATCCAGTGGAAAAATGACAGCATTTTCAACAAATGGTGCTAGCACAACTGGTAGTTATCATGTGAAAGAATGGGAATTGACCCATTCTTATCTCCTTGTACAAAGCTCAAGTCCAAGTGGATCAAAGACCTCCACATAAAACCAGAGACACTGAAATTGTTAGAGGAAAAAGTAGGGAAAAGCCTCAAAGATATGGGCACAGGGAAAAAAATTTCTTAACAGAATAGCAATGGCTTGTGCTGTAAAATCAAGAATTAACAAATGGGACATCATAAAATTGCAAAGCTTCTGTAAGGCAAAAGACACTGTCAACACGACAAAAAGGCCACCAACAGATTGGAAAAGGATTTTTACCAATCCTAAATCTGAAAGAGGACTAATATCCAATATATACAAAGAGCTCAAGAAGCTGGACTCCAGAAATTCAAGTAACCCCATTAAAAATGGGGTACAGAGCTAAATAAAGAATTCTCAACTGAGGAATACAGAATGGCTGAGAAACACCTGAAAAAAATATTCAACATCCTTAGTCATCAGGGAAATGCAAATCAAAACAACCTTGAGATTCCATCTCACACCAGTCAGAATGACTAAGATCAATAATTCAGGTGACATCAGATGCTGGCGAGGTTGTGGAGAAAGAGGAACACTCCTCCATTGCTGGTGGGATTCCAAGCTTGTACAACCACTTTGGAAATCAGTCTGGTGGTTCCTCCGAAAATTGGACATAGTACTAATGGAGGATCCAGCAATACCTCTTCTGGGCATATACCCAGAAAATGTTCTGACTGGTAATAAAGACACATGTTCCACTATGTTCATAGCAGCCTTATTTATAATACCCAGAAGCTGGAAAGAATCCAGATGTCAGCTATTAAAAACAATGAATTTATGAAATTCTTGACCAAATGATATATCTGGAGGATATCATCCTTAGTGAGGTAACCCAATCACAAAAGAAGTCACTAGATACGCACTCACTGATAGGTGGATATTAGCCCAGAAACTTAGAATACCCGAGATACTTTATGCAAAACACAAGAAAACAAAAAAGAAGGAAGACCAACGGGTGGATACTTCATTCCTCCTTAGAATAAGGAACAAAATACTCATAAAAGGAGTTACAAGGACAAAGTTTGGAGCTAAGATGAAAGGATGGACTATCCAGAGACTACCCCACCCAGGGATCCATCATCCACCAAACCTAGACACTATTGCACATGCCAGAAAGACTCTGCTGAAGGAACCCTGATATAGCCCCCTCTTGTGAGGCTATGCCAGTGCCTGAGAAACACAGANGTGGATGCACACAGTCAGCTATTGGATGGAACACAGGGACTCCAATGGAGGAGCTAGAGAAAGTACCCAAGGAGCTGAAGCGGACTGCAACCCTATAGGTGGAACAACAATATGAATTAACCAGTACACCCAGAGCTCGTGTCTCTAGCTGCATATATAGCAGAACATGGCATATTCATCCATTATTGGGAAGAGAGGACCCTTGGTCTTGCAAACTTTATATGCCCCATAGAGGGGAACGCCAGGGCCAAGAAGTGGGAGTGGGTAGGTAGTGGAGCAGGGTGGGGGGAGGGTATAGGGGACATTCGGGATAGCATTTGACATGTATATGAAGAAAATATCTAATAAAAAAGATGTTGGTATTAAAAAAAACAAAAAAACCAAATAAGTAAAATAAATAAATAAAAAATAAATAAGGAAATAAATAAATGAATGAATAAATAAATAAAATAAAGGCATGTACCACTATGCCTGGATTTAAGCTTTTCTACATCTATAACTTGCACTGTTTCTGGGTGACCTTGAACATCTAGATCTGCTTGCATTTGTCTCCTGGCATTAAAGGTATTTTGTACCACTGTACCTGACCTTATTCTTTTCATTGTCACTGTTCCTAAAGATCTGGATCAAAATTGTATATAGTCCAATGTCAAGATCTAGGTCACAGGATTGCCTTCCACTCTTGGATTAGAGTTCTTTCCAGATTAAAAGGAAAACTATTACTTGCTCAATTGCAAACACAATAACAAGCTTAGCTGGGTGCGATCTGGGCAAGAGATCACCAATCCCTTAGTTATTTATCTCCTTGAAAATAGAATTCAGCTCCATTTCAATTCTGGGTGCACCTTTATCATTACAATGTACTTTGTTTTGTTTTCTTTTTTCTTTTTAAGCTTCCTATTCTTGATCAAAATGTACTTCATGAGAATAAACTAGAGAACAAACTTGTTGCTGGTCTTTTGACAGATCATCAAAGCAAATAATATAAATCACTTTAACTTAGCTTCAGTTAGACTTTATGGTTAAATGCAAAAAGCTGCCACATTCTTTACCTCACTACCACAAAACACTCTCTAGGCCACTTACTAAAATTTCTCTCCACTGAAACCTCTTGGGGCATGTCTGCATAATGTAAATCTCACTCTGCATCAAGGTCTTCCATTTTCCTACTAGAAATGGGAACACTCCTCCATTATTGATAGGATTGCAACCTGGGACAACCAGTCTGGAAGTCAGTCTTCAGTTCTTCAGAAAATTTGTTATGGTATTACCTGAGGACCCAGCTATACCACTCCTGGATATATTCCCAGGATACATTCCAACATATAACATGGACATGTGCTTCACTATATTCACAGCAGCCTGATTTACAATAGCTAGAAACTGGAAAGAACCAAGATGTACTTCAACATAGAAATGGATACAGAAAATGTGGAATATTTATACAATGGAGTACTACTCATCTACTAAAAACAATGTATTCATGAAATACAAATGGATGGAACTAGAAAATATCATCCTGAGTGATGTAACCCAGTAACAAAAGAACACACATGGTATTCACTCACAGATAAGTGAATATTAACTCAAAACCTTGAAGTACCCAAATATAATTCACAGACCATATGAATCTCAAGAAGGAAGACCAAAGTGTGGATGTTTTGCTCCTTCTTAGAATGGGTAACAAAATTTTCATGTGAGCAAATAAAGGAGACAATGTGTGCAGTAGAGACTGAAGGAAAGGCCATCCAGAGACTTCCCCACTTGGGGATCTATCCCATATACAGTCACCAAACACAGACAGTCTTGTTCATATCAAGAAGTATATGCTGACAGGAACAAGGTATAGCTGTCCCCTGAGAGGCTCTGCTAGAGCCTGCCAGAGACAGATGCTCACAACTAACCATTGTACTGAGAACAGGTTACCCAATGGAGGAGTTATTGAAAGGACAGAAGGAGTTGATGGGGTTTGAAACCACATAGGAAGAACAACAATATCAACCACACAGAACCTGCTTCCCAAATCTACAGCCCCTAAATCCATAATCTTGCAAACAAAAGCATGGTCAGGCTTTTCACAACAATACCCCACTCGTGATACAAACTTCCGTCTTTGTGTTTTATTGCTGGAAAGAAACACCAACACCAATGCAACACATATAAGGGATAATATTTAATTTGGACTGGATTATAGGTTCCATTACTAACACTGGAGGTTCCATATTTAATTGGGACTGGATTATATGTTCCATTACTAACACTGGAGCATGGCAGCGTCTAGTAGAGACAGGCTGTAGGAGAAGTCATTTTCTTCAGGAGATTTAGTCTCCTGATTAAGATGATGGTCTGTATGATTCAGGATGTGCAGGTCTGTTCAATGAAAATCTACATATCTGATGGAAATGGGCAGATGAGTGGATGGAAAATGGTGATCCCCCTGATATAGTCGCTAGCCAGGGCAGCTCAGCTTGTTGCAGAGGACTTGGCAAGCAGGGAAGATGGCTAGTGAACTCTTAACTGTGCTTCAATTGAGATAATTAATTCTACTCATAATGAAATACTTAGAAGAGAACTGATCCCAGGAGTGTGGCACACATGTGAGCACATAAAGACCACACTATCTGCTCCAAGGGACCCACCTGGAGACCTCGGACCACAGGAACCAAGGAACAACCTCGGACATGATCCTTCTGGGGTTTTTTTGTGCCCTGAACTGACCCTGTGCCACAGCCCTCCATAGCCAAATACGGCCAGGAGAAAGCTGGTCTCCCAGGAGTGCTACACATGTGAGCAAAAGTATGACCACCACTTCTGCTTAAATTCCTGGACAAAAAGGCACCCACCCAGAGACATCAGGACCTATGAACCAAGGAAAAGCTGAGGAAGAGTTCCTACTGGTTTTCATATGCAGGCAAAACTGACTCTGTGCAGCAGCTCTCATATGCAAATGCTACCCAGAAAGAGCTGGTCTTTCAGGAGTGCTGATACATAGGTTGAAAAGAGAGATGAGCTATAGTCAGAGACAACAAGACTGGAATAAATGAGAGACAACCAGATGGAATGAGGCAAGGGCAAGAAGAAAATCAACAGAAATCAAGGACACTTGGCATCATCAGAACCCTGTTCCTGATCTCAGTGAGCTCTGGTTACCCCAATGTACCAGAAAAGCAATACTATACTTTAAAAGCACATCTCATGCTGATGATAAAGGACTTTTAAAAAGACATAAATAACTCCCTTAAAGAAGGAAACAGGTTTAAGATGTTAAAAAGGAAACACAAAAGTACCTTAAAGAAGTATAGGAAAACACAGCCAAAGAGATGAAGGGATTGAACAAAACCATCCAGTATCTAAAAATAAAAAAAAAGAATCAATAAAGAAATTATAAGGGAGACAACAATGAAGATAGAAAACCTTGGAAATAGATCAGGGGTCAAAGATGCAAGCATCACCAAAAGAATAAAAGAGATAGAAGACAGAAATTCAACTGCAGAAGATACAATAGAAAATATTGACTGCACAGTCATAGAAAATGCAAAAAGCTTCAAACCCCCAAACCAGGAAATGCAGGACACAATGGGAACCAAACCTAAAGATAGTAGATTTAGAAGAGCAAAGATTCCCAAATAAAAGGACCAGTAAATATCTTTAAAAAAAATTATAGAAGAAAATTTCCCTAACCTAAGGAAAGAGATGTTCATAATCATACAAGAGGCCTACAGAACTCGAAATAGGCTGGACCAGAAAAGAAATTGCTCCTGTTATACAATAATTGAAACACCAAATGCACAGAACAAAGATAGAATGCTACAAACAGTAAGGGAAAAGGCCAAGTAACATATAAAGATCGACCTATGAGAAATACATCAGACATCTCTCCAGAGAGTATGAAAGCTAGAAAATCTTGGGCAAATGTCAAACAGACCCCAAGAGAACACAACTACTAGCTCAGGCTACTATGCCCACGAATAAAACAAAATTACACAATATCTTTCTACAGATCTAGCACTACAAATATAATACACAGAAAACTCCAGCACAAGGAGGGAAACTATACTCTAAAAGAAAGCAAGAAATTAATCTTCTTTAATCAAACCTAAACCACAAACATAATTCCATCTCTAACAACAAACATAACAGGAAGCAACAATCACTATTCCTTAATATCTCTTAATATCAATGCACTCAATTCCCCAATCAAATACATAGAATAACAGACTAGAAACGTAGACCAGACCCAGCATTTTGCTGCATACAGGAAACACATCTCAGTGTCAAAAACAGACACTACCTCAGAGTAAAGGACTGGAAAACTATTTTCCAAGCAAATGGTCCCACAAAACAAGCCAGAGTAATCAAATAAAATCAACTTTAAACCAAAAGTTATCAAAGAGATAATTAAGGACACTACATAATCATCACAGGAAAAATCTACCAAGAGGAAATCTCAATTCTGAGCATCTATGCTCCAAATGCAAGGCCACCCACATAAATAAAAGGAACTTTGCTAAAGGTCAAAGCACACATTATACCTCACACAGTAATATTGGGGGACTTCAACACCCCATTCTCATAAATGGACAGATCATGGAAACTGATTCTAAGCAAAGACACAGTGAAGTTAACAGCAGTTATGAATCAAATGGGCCTAACTGATATTTATATAATATTTCATCCTAAAGCAAAAGTATATACATTCTTCTTAGCACCTCACGGTACATACTCCAAAATTGACCATATAATCATTCACAAAACAGGCCTCAACAAATAAAAGAATATTGAACTAATACCATGCATCCTATTAGATAACCACGGACAAAGGCTTGCCTTCTATAACAACATAAACCAGTGAAAGCTCACATACATGTGGAAGCCAAATGACACTCTAATCAGTGATAACTTGGTCAAGGGAGAAATAAAGAAACTAAAGACATTTTAGGATTTAATGGACATGAGAGCACAACATATCAAAACTTATGGGACACGATGAAAACCGTGCTAAGCAGAAAACTCATAGCTCTAAGTGCCTCACAAAGAAAGTTGAGAGAGCATACTTAATAGCACATCTGAAAGTTCTAAAACAAAAAGAATCAAATACACACAAGAGGAGTAGAAGGCAGGAAATAATAAAACTCATGGGACCAGAATTAATCAAACTCAGGACTGAAATCAACCAAGTAGAAACAGAAAGAACTGCACAAAGAATCAAGAAAAACAGGAGCTGGTTCTTTGAGAAAGCCTTTCTTCCTTCTTTCCTTCCTTCCTTCCTTCCTTCCTTCCTTCCTTCCTTCCTTCCTTCTTTCCTTCCTTCCTTCCTTCCTCTCTTTCTCTTTTTCTTTCTTTCCTTCTTTCAATCTTTTCTTCTTTCGTTCTCTCTCTGTTTCTTCTTTCTTTTTTTGTTGTCTTGAGTGTAGATATAACAGGTAAAATACATTGGGAATGGATATGCGCATGAAGCAGTTATAAGACAGTCTAGTAGGTACAGTTAAGGAATCATGTAAAAAAAGTAAGAAAGAACCAGAAGACAGTAGTTCACAAAAGACAATGACAAAAAAGAATTAAAATTTATATTCACACAATGATTCAGACATGAATTTACATGGCATCTTTTATAAAATTCAAATATTTGTAGTTGTTAAAATTTGGAAACACATGTTCATATGTGATGGAAGAATATTGTGGAATATTAGTGCAATGGAAAAGTGCTTTGTAAGATGGAGAATAAAATGCTGATTTAAGAAAAAAGCCTGAGTTAGCTAAACATCATAGTGACAATGATAACAGTGGAGGATGCAGAGAAATTGAGGCAAACACAAATCTTTACATAGTACATAACCCTATTCAGTATGTCCTACTCAGTTACAGTACAAGAAAGCACAGGTCTTCTTGCCTGGGGCCAGGTGTGGGGTGCAGAAAAGAACTTTGGAAGGTGAAAAAACTGATCTGTTTTAGTTTTATGGTTTGTATTGCTGTGATGAAATGCTATAACCAAATCAATTTGGGAAAAGAAAGGATTTGTTTTGCTTAAACTTCCACATCATTGTCCATCATTGAGGAATTTGCTTATTGAGGCACTTTCTCAATTGAGATTCCCTCCTCTCAGATGACATCTATCAAGTTGACATAAAACTAGTTTGTAGAATGTTGCTTGAAAATATGTACATATTTATTAAAACTCATATTTCTCATGACTTCCATTGGATGCATTTATATGAAGACTCAACTTCAAAGCTTTAATTTTTTGAATTTAACTGTCAGACAATGAGCCAAACTATTTCACAACTTAAGGACATTACATGTGATTGCACTGTATGATCCCAAATTTAAAGATATATTGATAGCGATAAGATCCAGATCACTACCCACTGGGAATAATATGGGTTGTAGATTAAAACATATTACTAGATATATAATGAATAATTGAGGTTTAGTAGGATGCTACATAAGATATTGGTTCACCCTAGAAAGTATTTCTGTTCTACACAGCTTTAATATTATTATCATTATCATCATTATTATTAGACTTCATAAGACACAGAATCTAACTCTAGCTCATGGTAACATCAAGCATACTATGAAGCCTAGGCTGGCCACAAATTTATATACCTGTATGCTTTTAAGTCTTGATCTAACATAAGCACCTGGCTGCAGTGAATATTAATATATCTGTGAATCGCTTCTCGGCCTTTTGGCTAAGATCAAGTGTAATATATCTGTGAGATTCCAACTTTTATCAAATGGATACAAGAGAGATAGGATGTTTGTAGATTGCAAAAGTTTGTATAAGAACCTATAACTGGTCAAGCAACAATTCATTAATTCTAAAAATATTTTTTTACAGCAAATAAATGAATTTTTACAGATATAAATTATACTAAGTATATACACTAACCAACCAAGTAACAGATAGAATCCTAAAATAACATATTAGTAATTAAATGTGCTGTCAAAGCAGTGGATTGTGAAATGGTTGATCCTAGTGAGCACAAACTGTGTATTCTTTAATCAGGATTACATATTTGCTTCTGTGCCATTTGAGAAACAGAGAGCAATTCCTCAGCACTTGAGCAATGGCATCCATTTTACAGATGAAGCTACTCTTTGTACCAGGAGAAACATGGCTTTTGCCATGTTAAGACAGGCTTTAGAAGAGCATTTCTTTCCTTTCCACCTCATCAACCTATTTGCACAGTGGATTAAGAACTGTGATTAAAACATTTGGTAACTACGTATTCACAAATCATCACAAGAAGTCAACAAAGATGATAAAACATTCTGCTTTTACTTTTCCTTCACTTGTCACACTGAATCAGAGAATGCTTCAGTGCTTCTTAGTAGGAGGATCAAAATACAGGTGGAAATATGGAGACAAAGTGTGGAACAGAGACTGAAGAAAAGGATATCCACAGACTTCCCAACCTGGGGATACATCCCATATACAGTCACCAAACCTGGAAGTTATTGGGGATGCTGCTAAGTGTTTGTTGACAGGAGGTAAGTATGACTGTATCCTGAGATGTTCGGCAAGAGCCTGACAATTACAGAGGTAGAGGCTTGCAGCCACCCATTGGACTGAGTGTGGAGTCCCTGATGGACAAGTTAGAGAAGGGACTGAAGGAGCTGAAGGGGTTTGCAGCCCAGGGTGGGGAGCAACACTGTCAACTGGCCAGATCCCTGGATGGTTTCAGGATTGGACAACCAACCAAAGAGATACATTGTGGGACCCATGGCTCCAGCCATGTATGTGGCTGAGAATGGTCTAGTTGGACATCATGGGGGAAGCACAGCCCTTGGTACAGTGCGGGTTCAATTGCTCAGTGTAAGGGAATGACAGTGCATGGAGGTAGGAGTAGATGGGTGTGTGAGGGAGCACCCTCATAGAAGCAGGTGGAGGGGGGTGTAATACAGGGTTTTTGGAGGGGAGACCTAAAGAGGAGATAACTTTTGAAATGCAAATAACGAAAATATTTTTTTAAAATGAGAAATTCAAGGCATGTTTGGTAAATACAGTGAGTTTGAACCAAGCTAGTCTAATGAGAATTTATGCCAAAGAATAGCAGAAAAAATACAGACATTGGGACACAGAGCCATAGTCACTCACAATGTTTTCAGAATATACTATGTTTTATTCATTTTAACGTGAAAGCTTGTTTTTGCATGAATGGGACTACTTTCAAAGATCTTGCTGTGGATACTGCAAGTGAGAGTGTATATTCTAGGGAGGCTGTATATGTATATTATTTTACACACTTCAGTGGAATTGAGGTTAAAGTTCAGGGTAGGGTCATGCTTGACATGTACTAAGGTTTGACATTATACAACATAATGATAATAGCAATAAGAATAATATCAGTGAGAATAATAGGTCCAGTGTTAGTTATATGGTGTCCTTAAGTTAAGTCAGCTGACTTTTCCTGTGGACAGCTAAGACAAAAAAGCATCTTTCCTGCACTGGGACACTGTAAACACATTCTTGAGTACTGTTGCTCCTCAACCACACTTCTCATATCCTCCAAGTGTGTGTGTGTGTGTGTGTGTGTGTGTGTGTGTGTGTGTGTGTGTGTGTGAGAGAGAGAGAGAGAGAGAGAGAGAGAGAGAGAGAGAGTGTGTGTGTGTGTGTGTGTGTGTATGTGTAAGGTAGAAATTTGAAGGCTAGAAATAGAGGGATTCCACCAGGGAAAGGGGTAAAGACAAAAGAGACTTGGTGGAAGTATTGACCAAAGTGCAGCATAAAACAGGAAGTACCAAAACCCAAAACTTTTAGCCAGTGTTGAGTCTTATCTGCTCAGAGGTTTCCTTATTTCTTTTTCACTCCCACCTCCAATGTTCTATCCCACTTCTTAAGCTACTCATGTATGTATCGAAAGATTGAGCTGCCTTTGTCTTAAATGACCAGGTTCTGTTTCATAAAATTGTTCCTGTTATATACTGTAGGACCCCCTTTTGGGGACCCCCTGAAGTCATGGGAGTTAGGGTATCCCAAGGAAACATGAAAGACCTTCTTGTTGCAAAAGCACGAGGAAGTTTAATGGCAGAGCTCCGGGCCGATGCATACCTCAGCAGGAGGCAGAAGCATTGACCACAAGGCTGGAAAACTAGGGGTTTTTATGGGGTATGGGTCGGGGGGGTTGGGGTGAATTGGCTAGTTCAGGCATGATTGGCTCATTTAAACATTTACAAGCCAGCAGAATAGTGCAAGTTAGGGTGTCAGAAGTTCCAAAGCGCCTAGGGCTTATCAGGGGTGACCATGCATCTGGGTAATTTACAACTTTAGACACTTCAAACTATCTTTTAATGAGCAGGGGAAGGTGGTTGAGTCAACCAAGATAACTCAGTTCCTGCATTCCTTTCTCTTATCTTTGTGGATAATTGATTCTAGTTTCAAGGCAGCCTGGGCCGGCCTGGGCAATTTTTAAACTTAAGTTTACATCAAAGGAACCCTTTATGTCTTACATTATTTGAACCTTAAATTTAAATAATTTCCTTTCACTCCCCTCTTCTTCTATTGACACTGATTCTAATCATAGAATTTAACACTCCAGTTCAAACTGAACTGTGGGCTGGTATTGTCTTTGGAGAACGATATTTCTGAATCTGGGGGTACCCAGATAGTCTCTATTGGCTCTACCCCCTTTCCATGGGGGAATCCCCGTATTTCTAAACTAAACACACACACACACACACACACACACACACACGAGCCACAAACACACACTCACACACACATACTCATGCACACATGTAGCAGCCTGCAGCCACACTAACTAGGTTCCTGAGTGGGAGGCAAGAGCTGTATGCGAGAAAATGGCGAGAGAAATGATGGATGCCACGACATGATTTTCTGTTCAAGGCTTCAAAGTTTTACTAAGAGTCTGTGCTTATAATGAGGGGAGGCCCATCCCCCGCCAATCCATTCTTGGTGCCTGTACCTAGCCTGTAGGTAGATCTGCAGGATGTAGTGTCTGGAAAATCTCAAGGGTCTCAGCAGGTAGTGATGTTTTGGAGAAGTGCCAGGGCAGGTGTAGAACAAAAGAGCCAACAATAGAGCTATCTAGGTAGGAAGGTTCCACTCCAGGTGGCCTCATGGTCAGTGGCAGCAAGGTCAAAGTTAGCCTGTTTCAAGGCTGGGGGAGGCAACACACACATATACTCTTGGAGGACATGGGAAGTGGGTTAGCAGAACAGCAATGTTGAACAAAGTGTTCACAGTGTTCCAGTGCAGGAAGATGCTTGTGATTTCTCAGTTTTCCACAGGAAAGACACTGAAGAAGTCAGCTGACTTACTTAAGGATAACTACTTACTGTATAACTAACACTGAGCCTGTTCTTCAAATACATCATTAATGCTGCACATAATATGAGCATACAATGAGCACTTAGAAGGGCCAGAGTTTTAGCTTCCCACAAAGCAGGAATCTGGGAAATGTGGAGATATGAGTGGAAACACCAACCCAGGTTCCTGTGATTTCTTGTAAGTTATACCATTCACACTTTCCTGGACCAAAAAATCAGAAGAGCTATATATTTACAGGGTTACTGTGAAGGTTTAATAAGATACACAAATAGCTTTTTATTTTGTTATGTCTCAGACAGGGTTTCACTATTTAGCACTGGCTAGCCTGGAACTCAGTATAGACAACTTGTTGGCTGCAAAATCATAGAGATTGCTAGAGTCTGTTTCCCAAATTCCAGTATGAATCACCATACTCAGCTTCAAATAAAATTTTTAATCATGACCTTGGGTATTAACTCCATAGCCAGTCCTACAGTGCTTGGAGGAAGGTCCACTCCCAGGCATTCTAACACACTCATGATCATGGGATCAGAGGTGAGGAGGACATAGCATCTGTCCTAACACCCTGCCCAACCACAGGATAGGGATCCTTCCAGACTAGGCCAGGGCCCTTATCAGACCTTGGGTGTGAATCTGCATCCAGTCTCACAATATCCAGGGAAGCTGCAGTCATATGTACTCTAACAAGCCCAGGATCACAGGATCACAGGAACTTGGTCATACCAAGATCTCAAGGTCCTAAAGGCAGCTTGACTCCCAGGAGCTCTGACACACCCAGGATTTCAGGATTCCTGGATCCCAGAATCACAGGATCACCTGGACTCTGAGGAGTTGTGACCCAAACAGAATCACAGGAAAGACAGGCTCTAGTCAAATATAGCTTACAGTGAGGGCAGAGAGCATTAGAGATAACCAGATGGTGGGAGGTAAGCATAAGAACATAAGCAGCAGAAACTAAGGTTACTTGGTGTATTGGCTAATTTTGTGTTAATTTGATACAAGCTAGAGTTATCACAGAGAAAGGAGCTTCAGTTGGGGAAATGCCTCCCCAGAATCAGCTGTAAGGCATTTTCTCCATTAGTGATCAAGTGGGGAGGTCCCCTTGTGGGTGGTGCCAACTCTAGGCTGTTAATCTCAGCATCAAGGTACTCAATTCTCAAAGAAAAATACATAGACTAACAGACTAGATACATAAACAGGATGCAGTACTTTGCTACATACAGCAAAAGGACCTCAGTGACAAAGAAAGACACTAAGTACCTCAGAATGAAAGGTTGGAAAACACTATTTAAACAAATGGTCCCAAGAATCAAGCTTTAGTAGCTATTCTATCATTGAATAAAATCAAGTTTCAACCAAAAGTTATCAAAAAGATAAGGCAGGACACAACATACTCATCAAAATATCTACCAAGGTGAATTCTCAATACTGAACATCTATTCTGCAAATGTAAGGGCACCCACATTCAAAAAAGAAATTTACTAAAGCTCAAAGTACACATTGTACCTCACACAATGATAATGGGGGACCTCAACACCCCACTCTCAGCAAAAGATAGATCATAGAAACAGAAACAAAACAGAGACACAGTAAAACTAACAGAAGTTATGAAACAAATGGATCTAACATATATTTATAGAAAATTTCATCCTAAAGCAAAATAATATACCATCTTCTCAGTCTCTAGTGGTACCTTCTGCAAAACTGACCATATTATTGGTCACAAAGCAGCCCTCAACAGATAAATGAAGATTGAAATAATCCCATGCATCCTATCAGATTACCACAGACTAAGGCTGGTCTTCAATATCAATAAAACAATGGAAAGTAGACATGCCTTTGGAAGTTGAACAACACTCTAATCAATGTTAACTTGGTCAAGGAAGAAATGAAGAAGGAAAAGTAAAAACGTTTTAGAAGTTAATGAAAATGAAGACAAATTATACCAAATTTCATGAGACACAATAAAATCGGTGGTAAGAGGATAAGTAATAGATATTGCCAAAGACTGGACTAAGTTGGTCCCTCAACCCGCAGGAGAATCGGGGTCCTGGTACTCAAGTGGGCAAGGAGTCGGTGAAATGACAAACAGACACTAACACAAGGGAGTGCTGGATCTGAGAGTAATTTCTCAAAGTGAGCATCAGACTTACATTACAGAAGAAAACAAGGAAGTTAAGATGGTACATTAAGGTCATCCAAAGTACACTGAGGTTACCCAATGCAAAATGACTCTACACAAAACAGAGAAATTCATACATAAAAGGTTCAAGAAACCAGGCAGTGTTTACAACTAGAATAAAAATCAGTGTTTAGAGCTTGGATAAAAATCAGCCCTACCTAAGATCATCTTATTCTTAGAATCCAGGGCAAGGGCTTTATGCACTTGCCATAGTTCTAACTCTAGTCTATTGTATAATCCACCTTCTCCCTAGGCCATTGTAAATTCCTATATATGGGAGTGACTCAGCTATTATTCTAAGTATTTACTCTAGTTCCTTCTTAGACCACAACACACCTTCCTCCTAGGCCATTTTAAATGCCTGTATATGGAAGTGACTTTGTTGTTATTTTATGTGTCTGTAGGGAACCTCCACTTATCAGAGGAACCCACCAACTTTCTTCTAATATGTAATATAGTCTGCCATACAGGAGTGTAATGAGATTTCTAAGTTTACTTTGTTGAACTAGCCCTGAGATTTCTACTCTAGTCCAGTAAACTACAATGCCTGATTTCTTTCACTATCTCTCTGTCAACACCAGAGGCAATTCATCTGAATAAGTAACTTTCTTAGGAAATTCAAAGCCCAAGTTTGGCCCAACGATTGCCTAGGATAATGGAACACTGGTGGAGGCCAATCTAACTTAGCTATTTGTAAAATCATTCCTTGGCAGCACTTATAATAAAGCAATACTGAAAGAAAGCATGTAAAACCCTTCACTAGACTATCACAAGGACATATCTGGGCCACATTGTGTTATGGGAGGCCAAAGATGCTCCAGGAGACCAGTTTCCATGAAACTTTTGCCTCAGGATTGCAGCCAAGACTTTTGAATTGTCACACAGACTCCACTGAACTGGATGTGGCAAGCTCTCAGTTCCTTCAAAAGAAAACTGGAGAGAACTTACACAAGCAGCTTGACAGTACACCTGAAAGCTCTAGAAAAAAAAAAGAAAAGAAAAGAAAAGAAAAGAAAAGAAAGAAAAAAAGAAAAAAAAAAGAATTACACCCATGAGTATTATATGGCAAGAAATCATCAAACTCAGGGCTAAAATCAAACAAATAATAATAAAAAAATTACTATGCAAAGAATCAACAAAACTAAGAGCTCATTTGGTGAGAAAATGAACAAGATAGATAAATGCTTAGCCACACTAACCAGACAGCACATAGACAGTATCCAAATAAATAATATCAGAAATGAAAAGGGAAACATAAGAATGGAAACTGTGGAAATCCAAAAAAAATCATCAGATCTTGATACAAATGCTTATACTCAACAAAATTGGAAAGTCTGGATGAAATGGACAATTTTCTAGACAGATACCAGGTGCCAAATTTTAAACAGAATCATATCAACCATCTAAGCTGTCCCATAAACCTTAAAGAAATAGAAGCAGTCATTAAGTCTTGCAACCAAAAAAAAAAAAAAAAAAGGTAAGGACCAGACAGGATTCGAGAAGAAGTTTATGAGACCTTCAAAGAATACTCTTCAAATTATTCCACAAAATAGAAACATAAGGAACACTACCCAATTCATTCTCTGAAGCCACAACCTTGCTTATACATACACCATACAAGCACAAAAAAGAAAAGAGAACTTCTGACTAATTTCTCTTATGAACATTGATGCAAAAGTACACAATAAATTCCTTTCCAACCAAATCCAAGAACATCAAAATGATCATTCACAGCGATCAAGTAAGCTTCATCCTAGGGATGAAGGGATGGTTCAGTTTACTGAAATCCATCAAATTAATCCACTCCATAAACAAACACTAAGTAAAAAAGCACATGATCATTTCATTAGATGCTGAAAAAGCATTTAACAAAATTTAGCATCCCTTCATGATACAAGTCTTGGAAAGTTCAGGAATTCAAGGCCCATACCTAAACATAGTAAAAGCAATATTCAGCAAACTAGTAGCCAACATCAAACTAAAGGGAGAGAAACTTAAAGCAATCCCACTAAAATCAGGGACTAGATAAGTTTGCCCACTCTCTCAAACTATTCAGTATAGTACTTGCATTCCTTGCCAGAGCAATTAGACAACAAAAGGAGATCTTAGGATACAAACAGGAAAGGAAGAATTCAAATTTTCAGATCATATGATTGCTTACTTAAGTGACCTCAAAAATTCCAGAGAACTCCTAAAGCTGATAAACAACTTCAGCAAATTGGATGTATGTAAAATTAGCTCAAACAAATCAATAGCATTCCTCTACTCAAAGGATAATTAGGCTGAGAAAGAAATTTGGCAAATGAAACCCTTCACAATAATCACAAATATCATCATATACCTTGGTGTGACTTCAACCAAGCCACTGAAGATATGTATGACAAGAACATGAAGAATTTGAAGAAGATCTCAGAAGATGAAAAGATCTCCCATGATCAAGGGTTGGCAGGATTAATACAGTAAAAATGGTCATCTTGCCAAAAGCAATCTACAGATTCAATGCAATCCCCATCAAATTTCCAACTCAAATTTTCATAGAGTTAGAAAGAACAATTTGCAAATTCATTTGGAATAACCAAAAACAAAGGATAGCAAAAATGACTCTCAACAATAAAAGAACTTCCAGGGGAAACAACATTCCTGACATCAAGCTATATTATAGTACCAAAAACTGTGTGGTATTGGTCCAGAGACAGGCAGGAAGATCAAAGGAAATGAACTGAAGATCCAGAATTGAACCTGTGTAGCTATGAACATGTGATATGGGACAAAGGAGCTAAAACCAGTCAGGTGAAAAAAGAAAGCATTTCAACTAATGATGCTGGAAAAACTGGTTGTTAGCATGTAGAAAAATGCAAATAGGACCATTCATATCTCCTTGTACAAAGCTCAAGTAAAAGTAGATCAAAGAATTCCACATACAACCAGATATACTGAAACTTATAGAGGATATAGTGGAGAAGAGCCTCAAAAACATAGGCACTGGGAAAACTTCCTGAACAGAACACCAAGCTGTCTCTGTACATCTGTTAAAAATGTGTAGAGGTCATACATCCAGGCCTTGCATGCTCTTTGGTTGGTGGTTCATTTTCTGTGTTCACCCATATGTCCAGGTCTGTTGTCTCTGTAGGACTTCCTGTGGTGTCCTTGACTTCTCAGGCTCCCTCAATCCTATCACCCACTGTTCCACAAGACTCCCTGAGCTTTGCATAATATTTGAAAGTTGGGACTCTACATCTGTTTCCATCAGATGACCTGAGCTTATATCTTTCAACAAGGATGAACTGCATAAACACTAGGAGCTTCCCCCACACCAGGTCTCAGGCTATTCCCAGAGATGCTCTCCTATTGGCTTCTTTTCTCTCTCTGAGCCCTTTCTTGCACCCTCACATCCACCACACTAGATCCCCATCCCCATTCCACTCTTAGCCCTCTCTCTCATTTAGTTCACTCCATTTATCCATCAATCATGCATATTTTATTTCTCCTTCTGAATGAGATATAAGCTTCTTGACTTGAGTCCTCATTGTGACTTAGATTCTTTGAAACTGTGGACTGTAGCATGGTTATCCTGTACTTTATGGCTAATGTCCACTTACTAGTGAGTAATATGTTTGTGTTATTCTTTGTCAGGGTCACCTCACTTGAGATAATATTTTATAGTTCCATTCATTTTTCAGCAAATTTCCTGATGTTATTTTTTGAATGGCTACATTGTTTTCCATTGTTTAGATATACCACTTTTTCTTAATCCATTCTTCAGGTGAGGGGCATCTAAGTTGTTTCACATGTTTTGCTAGTACAAATAAAGCCTCTATAAAGATATTTGGGAAGGTTTCCATGTGATATATTGGAGCATATTTTAGTAATGCTACGTATTTTTATTTGATTTCCTGACCATATATACTTCTTTCCTGTCCCATTCACTATCTCATCCTGCCCCCACTTTCCCCCTCCACCTCCCATCTCCCTCCCAATTCCCTCCCAATTTCCTCCCTCCCTCCCTCTATCTTCTGTGATTATTATGTTCCCCCTTATATGTAGAATTGAAGCATGTATGATTTGGTGTTCCGTCTTCTTCAGCTCCATATGGTTTGTTCTGAGCTTTTAGGCTCATATACACTTATCAGTGAGTAGGGACCATGTGTGTTCTTTTGTGTCTGGGTTACCTCATCCAGCATGATATTTTCTACTTCCATCCATTTGCCTGTGCATTTCATGAACTCATTGATAGCTTTGTAGTATTTCATTGTGTAAATGTACCACATTTTCTGTATCCATTTCTCTTTTGAGGGACATCTGGGTTGTTTCCAGTTTCTGTCTATTATAAAAGTCTGCTATAAACATGGTGAAGCATGTATTCCTATTATATGTTGGAGTATGTTTTGTCTATATGCCCAGTAGTGGTATATCTGGGTCTTCAGGTAGAACCATTTCCAATTAGATGAGGAACTTCCAGATTGATTTCCAAAGTTATTTTATCAATTTCAGCAGCACATATACAAAATTGGAATAATACAGTAAAGATTAGCATGGCCCCTTAGCAAAGTGGGTCTTTTTTTTTTTTTTACTTCATTGTTGAACTCCTAAAGTTCATTTACAAAATATCAAGGTTAAAAAACAAACAAACATAGAGAAAGAAAAAAACAAACAAAGAAAGAAAAGCCAAGCATGCCTATAATCACTCAGGAGGCAGAAGCAAAGGAATCAGAATTCCTATCAGTTCTACAGAGAGAGTTCCAGAACAGCTAGAAAAGCTGTCTCAGAAAAACAAACAAACATCCCAAACAAACAAAAACCACCACCACCACAGAAAACATAAAAAAAAAAAAATTCAGGACTGAAGGACATTAAAATGACACCATCAAAGAATGTACCTGAACCTGAACATGGAGGAAACTCCAAGAATGGCAGTATCCAGTCAGTGGATAGGTACACAGCTTCCAGATTAAAACAAGTTACTGTATCAATACCAACTGTCCTGAGTTTTATCATTTGGGTACAGTTGTATAATATAAAGTTGTATAATATAAAGTTTTGTGCCTGGAATAAAATGAGAAACACATGTGCCTCAATTGTTTGGGGGAGGGGGTTTATGACCTAGGCTCTTGCTATATTCATTTTTCAATAATCATGTCTTAGGCTATTAATTGCCAGAATCGCATGGTAATATACTTCATTTAGCAAACTTCAAGTCCTACCACCTTCTTTTTACAAGGCCTAAACTTATATATGAATTAAAATGGGTAGATAGGACAACTGATGACTTATGTAAAAGATATTCCACATATCCTTGAACTAACCTTGCAACTGGTCACCAAATTTGATATTCCACTTTATGGAAAAGAAAACATTTATACCATTGGGATAAACCTCTACATGAAACAAAAATCAAAACAAAACAAAATGGTAATCAACTAACATGAGAAATCAAAAACTACAAGGACATTTCTTCTTTTAATTGTGCTGACAATTAAGACAATTTGTCTTATCATTAATGGAAACTAGTCTGTTTTTTGAGGTTCTTTATTTAGTTTTATAGTAGTTTAAGAAACCAGAAAGAGCACAATTCTGAAGGTTTTTGTGCAAAGGATGTCCATTCACCAGAGTAGTTGTGTCCTGTCTCCAACAGGAAGATGGCCTCTCTTCATGGTTGACTATGTTCTGTAATCAAAATACTTGTTTGTTGGAGCCATGAATTATTACAAGAAACAAATAAGGATCAACACATTTCATTTTTACCTTTAACTCTGGTTGGAAAGTTAAACAGGGAATTTATCCAGTTTCTTCCCACAAATACAGTAGTTGGAAATTTTACAGTTAGTATCTTCTAGTCTTGTTTTAGATAAAAATACACATCCTCCAGGCTTAAAGTTCATTTTCTTTATTTTCACGTCACTGAAAAACAAAGACAAGAGTGTGTAACTGGTAAGTTTTGAACATTCACTGAAATAAATCAAGATTTAAAAATTTATATTTGAAAAAGTATACAGAATAGAGAACTGTTTATCCTAAGTTCATCACAAAATGTTTTTTTCTAAGTTCATTAAAAGGAAATGGTCTCTTATCACATCAAAACTCTACATCACATTTCACACTCAGAAGTGTTTGATCACTGGGTAAATCTGATTTTCAATATTTCCAAAGAATTATTTTACTAATCATGCATTCACATTTAGGTTTTGTCAATAAGAATGCTAGGATAATAGTAAAGCAGATGTGTTTGGCACACCAAATAAGTCTTATAGGCTTGTGTTTTAAGGAGAAATGGCATATTTGGAATATAGTCACAGATGAGAGCTTGTAACTAAAGTTTTTATATTGTTTCCCTTTATTCCTAACCACCCCATAGGTAAAGGGTCTTCACAGACACACAGTAATATACTGAATTCCATGTCTGCAACAGAACTCTGATTACTGCAGGATGGTATTTTAGGGGCCACAACTATCTTTCTGTTTTAAAAAATGCAGCTAAATAAAAAAAGGTAAATTAGAACCCAGACAAATTATCACAAAAACAGGAACATTGTGCATTCTGGTTCACATGGGCTGCATAGCAAAACTAGAAGTAAAAAGGTAATTATTTAATAACTGATAATTAAGATCCTCTTGTATAAATCAACAGACATGAGATTTCTCCTCAGGTAGAGGTGTTAGAAGGAGTTGGACAAACCTCACATGGTCACAAAACCACTGCTGCTTGTTTTTCCCCTAATAGTGGAAGCTGATTAAAGAATGAACTCAAAATGGAAATCCTCAATAATAAATCCTTCCAGGTACTGTGGGACAAAAATCCACCATCCCAGTAGTGAGTGGATGAAGGTAGAGGGATCACAGTTCAAGGTTAACCTTCAATACAGAGGAAGTTTGAGGCTAGCCTGGGTTAATGACTCTCTGTCACATGAGAGAAAGAGAATGAAATCCACTGAAAACACATGAAAACCAGACTTCCAAAGGATGAGTCTTTATCAAAATAAAACATTTTTGAATTTTGGATTTAGGATGAGGATAAATAGAATATTGAAATTTACCAAATTAGGAATTGTGAAAAAAATTAACAAATCAGATAAAAATGAAAAATATATGATTTTGATTCTGAGGGTTCAAGGACAAAGGATGATTGTGAACTGGAAAATAGGGAACAAGAGAGAATAAAGAATGTGTAAGCTAAAACTAAGGATGTATATAGGCCTTTAGGAAAAATCACTATTTACTAAGCTTATAGTTGACCAAGACAAAACAGACTCCATATTTCTTTGGTGGTTTAGAGTCTTGCATATGTGTATGTGTGTGTGTGTGTGTGTGTGTGTGTGTGTGTGTGTGTGTGTGTGTTTGTNTGTGTGTGTGTGTGTGTGTGTGTGTGTGTGTGTGTGTGTGTGTGTGTTTGTATGTGTGTGAGAGCATGTGTATTTGTTTGTCTGTTTGCTTGTTTGTTTGGGTGTGTAAATTTTGTCTTATTGGGATTTTGGTTTGTTTATTTACTTGCTTGATTTTATTTTCCTTTGTTGTTTTGCAGAGAGTGAAATAACGTGATGTTGAGTCTATAGTAAGGTTGGGAAGAACAGGAGTATACAATGAGAGGGGAAACAGATCAAAATATATTCTACAAAATCTAATTAAAATCAAAATTAAAATTTAGAGAAGAGTTACCATTATAGAACATATGAGTTATTAAAGGAAAAACCACACTGCAAGAGAAATTACTGACTGGTAAGGGAGATGAAAGAGCAGTGCCACATAGAACAGGCTATTGCTTTTGCCCTTGGGTCCAATAACAATGTGATAAGGCTTTGTTGCTGAAGATACTCCTCATTTTGACATCAAGACACGAGAAGTCAATCTCAAACCAGTATGGAAATACCTTCCCCTGGGCAGGCTTTCAAAGAGTTAGTAATATATCTGCAGGTTGCAGGGGAGAAAAGGTATGAGTAGTCGTGTCCTGCACTGGACTCTGTATGCTATGATGGGAACCTGCTAGGCAGGATATGTTATAGGATAAATAAATGTTTTCTTATTGGAACTGAAGCCTTCACCATGAGAGGCAAGCATGCTTGGTTTTGTAATCTAAATCAAAAATCCAATATTGGGAAGGTCAAATGGCCCCAGTTAGAACTTGGTATAATCTCTCTGCTCTGTGGTCAGTGGTTAACATCTACAGCTATAGCCTAGACCTGTGATGCTCTCATCCTCCATCAGAAAAGCTTCTTTATTCAGTGAGGCAGAGTCCATATAGTGTGGCAGAATTGGCAAAAATGCTTTGGAGCAGTGTTTATGTGCTGAGCCCTATAGGACACATCTATATCAACTTCTTCCTTTCCATACCACCAGCAAGACTCAGGGAACACAAGGAAAGAGGAAATATAAAAAAAATGTAAGCACCAGAGAAGGGGGAAGGCTCTGTGAAATTCTGCCTTCTGGACAAGATGAAATTTTGTAATGATTAGTTCTTATTAGAAATCATTATCAGGTGACAGCTGCTGAAAAAGTGAGATTCAATTTTTTATTGAGGGTGTGGCTACTGGATGTTGTCCATAGGTGCATGGCCTACCACCATGCACCTGTGGACAGTTAATTGGGAAGACAAGCTTTATAATGGCACAAGTTAGAGATCTGAGTAGGATTAGGGACAGATATGTTCATATATTATTTGATGCTTATGCGATACTAAAGAAAAAGTGATATTATTAATAAGTTAATCAGTAAACAGATTTATACTAGATTATAGATAAAGCATAAACTTGAGATTCACACAACACATCTTTAAGTGGAATGTATAATCATACAAATGTATATAAACATGTATTATATTTATAAATAACTGACAATAATATAAGCCAACAACAATAAAAAATGTTAAATGAATATCTGTTATACTCAGACTCATTGTATCTGTCATGACCATTCCCTCACTTTACATCATCTTAAGTTGTTGACTTACTAATGCCCTTCCCATGTTAGAACATACAATCCTTAGATGTATGCAATATTAGAGCACTTTTGGTCAGCTCCTCGACTATACATCTTCCTTTTGTAACACTTGATCAGGAACTGCCTTTTACAACTTGTCCTTACTCCTGAGCTCATGTAGAAAATGAGAAAAATCCTGAGATATGGAGAAAAGCCTTTGTAGACTACGTTCTCAATCCCCAAGGGAGGGCTAGATTCTGAAGGGTTCAGAAACTCACAGTTTAGATGGGCCATTGTCAATCCATGCCCATTCCTTTTTTTTCTTATCATATGACCATCCAATCCAGTAACTCTCTCTAATAATCTGGATTTGAAGGAATTTCTGTAAAGGAAACAAAATAGCTTATGATGAAATTTCTGTCTTTTGGATGAGAGAACTGGCAGGAAAAGTTCCCAGCATCTCTTTCTTCTCCTCCCACCACTCAGTCCCACCATATGTATTTTCTAAATTGACTTCCTATTTATATCAAATTTATGTCAGTTCAATAAGGTATTTAAAATAAAATTTTCAATTGTCCTCGGTTCATGATTTGATTTGTGATTGTGTTTCTTATACCAAGTCTCAGAATTTAACCAAGGTTGCCTTTGAACTCACAATATTCCTACTTAAAGCTGGAATTTTTTTAGATTTATTATTTTTTGATCGATTATTTTATCGATTCCTTCTCTTGCATCTACTATGCCTGAGATAAGCAGAGAATTCTCAACAGAGGAATCTCTAATGGCCAAGAAGTTCATTAATAAATGTTCAAAGTTCTTAGCCACTAGGGAAAAGCCAATCTAAACAAAACTGAGATCATGTCTTACTGCAATAGGAATGGCTAAGTTTAAAAAGTCAAGTGATAGCACATGCTGACAAGGATGTGGAGAAGGGGAACTCTACTCCTCTGCTAGTGGGGAAGAACTCTTGTACAACCGTTGTAGAAATCAATTTGGTGTTTTCTTAGGATACTGGTAATAGTTCTACCTCAAGAACCAGTTATGCCCCTCCAGGGCATATGCTCAAAAGATGTTCCACCATCCCACAAAGAATCATTGCAGCTCTATTCATAATACCCAGAAATTGAAAATATCTTAGATGTCCCTTCACTGATAAATGGATAAAGAAAATATGCTACATCTATGCAATGGAGTACTGTTCAGCTACGAAAAAAATGCTTCATGAAATTTGCAGGCATATCAATGGAACTTGAGAATATCAATCTAAATGAGCCAATTAAATCCCAAATGACATTCATGTTATGTCTCTACTTATCAGTTGTTATTATCCATAAAATTCAGGTGTCCATGATACCCTCCACAGACCCCAGTGGCTGGATAAAGGCACAAGCAAGAATGCTTGAGTCCCACTTGGAAGCAGGAATGGAATAATCATAGAAGGTAGATGGAGGGAGGGAGCTGAGTGAAAAATTAGATCAAGGGATTAGTTAGGGTTCAGAATCTCTTGTGCATAATGGAGGAAGAATGGCCTGATGGGCATGAGAATGAATGGAAATATGCAACTGATGAGGGGTTGGCTTTGTACATGTCTCAGAAGAGATGGATACCAGTGATAGGGTAATTACACAAGAATCAATAGGGGTATTCTTAGCTCTATCTCTATGCAACCTGGGGAGGCTGCCTCCTGTGGCCAATAAAGAATCCTAGAGGAGTGACAGGGGACACCAACATAACCACAAAACTGTGTCGTTATACTTATCCTTTCTACAAGAAACACAGGGATTGTGGTTGGAGCAAAGTCTAAGGGAATAACCAACTAATAACCAACTTAACTTGAGTCACATTCCATGGAGAATCATCAATCCCTGACCCAACAAATGAAACACAGTTATGCTTGCACACAGGAATCTAGCATCACTGTCCTCTGTGAGGCTTGGTCCAAAATCAGAATCATACATACACAAACACCCAGAGCCAAACAGTGGATCGAGCTTGAGGACTCTTATGATAGAACAAGTTGAAGGATTGTGGGCTCTGTAGGAGATAGGATATCCATAGTAAAACTAAGAGAATCAATTAACCAAGACCCTCATGGGTCTCAGAGATGGAACCACAAAGAAAGAACATACACTGGGTTGGACCTCAGCATCCCTACATATGTGCAGCCTGGTCGCCAATGTAAGTTCTGAACAATTGGAGTAGGCACTATCCCAAAGGCTGTTGCCTTCATATGGGTTAAGTTCTTGTAACTGGGCTGCCTTGTCTAGCCTCAATGGGAGCACATTCACCTAACCTTATGGAAATGTGTTGTGCCAGGTTGTGGGGGATACCTAAGGGGCTCCCATCCAACCAGAGTAGAAGGGTGGTTAGGGATAGATTATGAAGGAGTGACCAGGGGAGGAGCAGTGAACATGATGTAAAATGAATAAATAAACTACCACTGCTGCTATAATTACTATTACTAAGCCTGCTGCTGCTGCTGCTGCTGATGATAACAATAATAATAATCATAAATTTTAAAATTTGGTTATGCTTACTGTATCAATAGGAAAATTACACTATTATTTGACATCAAATATCCTTTTAGAAGGTTATTTAAAAATCTATTAAATTAATGTATAAATATTATACCATGTCATAAATAACAAAGCTTTCAAGGAAATCCTGCAATTGTTTCTCTAGAAAAGTATTCTTCATATTTGAAAAGATTTCAAAAGTAGTAATTTAAAGAGAAAATGCCAGAATCTTGGAAACTTTGTTTTCTTTTAAATAGTCATTTTTAAGACGGATACTTTCTTTTACAGGTCATAAGAATACTAAACAGTAAATATTGTGGACAGTTTCAGTGGAAATCACTATGGAGCTAACTGGTCAAAAATTTATTTCCACATTTCTCATATCATCTCATTTTGCAGACAGGACCAGAGCACAACTACTTTCCTGGTTGTCATCTGATTACTCATCTCAGGCAGCCTCACTTCTAGGTTCCAAAGAACAAATCCTAAAATCCTGACTGTCAGTAACAGGATATGCTATACCAAAGGATTACACTTCATCTGGGAAAGACATGCTTTCTGAAGGATTCTTTATACACTCCTGAGAAAGGGAGGAGACTGAAAGATACAAGTGTCTTTGTATTAATGAGTCTCCACTTAACAGACTTGTGTCCCACAGCTTTGTTCACATTACAGGAAAATCATATAGAAATGAAAAAAAAATCCTGAATTCTGTACCTCATCATTCAGGGTTAGAGACAGAGTCTAAGAAAATAAGGGCCAAGTAAGCATCTACAGTACCAGTTCATCGGCATCATCTATCTTCAGAAGAGGTAAGTTGTAATTCTGGCAGTCCTGCTTACATCCAATCCATGTATTTTTGTTCATGGTGAAATAATAACATTTAATACCATAGCAGAACCAGTACGTAACACCTCTGTCTACAACAAGAAGGTAAATGGTTAAACTTAATATTTTCTGATATTATGTTATCAGCAGAATATATTTATTAAGACTGTGTTTTAAAAAAGGTAAAATCTCATAGGTCTCATAAAGTATAATTCTATAGTGCCCAAACACCCCTGCACACCCATGATCTATGCAACATTTTTAATACCACTAGAGATCTCAAAATATTTCCTGTGTCAATCATGGATGAATCATTAGAGAAGATGAAGCACATACACCAAAAAGAATACTGTTTATCCTTTAAAGGAAAATGAATCAGCTTGGCAGGATGACTTATGCCTGTGACATGAGAACTCCAAAGAGAAAGACAGGAAGATCACTAACACTTTGAGGCCTTCCAAGGCTAAACAATGACTTTCATGTCAGTCTTCTCTACATTGTGTGTTCCAAGTCATTCTGGGCTACAGAATGACATCATGTCTTAAAACAAACCTGAAAGCAAGATGCTGACCTATGTGACAAACATCACTGACTTTGAGGATGACTTGCAAAGTGAAACACACTGGGCATAGGGCCACATAATATGTTTCCATGCAGATCGAGTTTTTTAAAAAGCCCAGTTCTGTGACGCATAGGCTCGTGAGATACCAGGGGCCAGAGGCGAACAATGAGCACTTGCTAGTCAGAAGCAGTTAAAAGGATGAGAGAATTCTAGATATGCAGTAATGTGTTGTGCTCACACTCATCCACACACTTCTATGCACTTAGCATTGTGCCAAGGTCTGTGTTAAATTCTTTTACCTTAAGAGAAATAAGAGACAAATGAGAGAGATTTTGCTATTGTAAGTCTATTCTCCTGATTATGTTGATTCCTTCATTGTTGTGCCCAAATGCCCAAATGTTTAAAGTTGAATACCTTAAAATTTGTGCACTTTGTTTAGCAAGATCCTCTCAATATGAACATTTTGTTTAGCAAGTTGCTGGGAATGCCCATGCTCTATTAAATAAGTTTATTTCCAACCTTCTGTGAAGATGCATCAATGTGTAGCTCTGACTGGGCTTGAATTTTTTGGAATTTTGGGATTTTTTTTATTGCTGAAAGTTTTAATCCTCCTCCCTCAACCTCATGATTACAGGGATTATATCATTATGCTATCCTATACAAGTAATTAAGTTATTTTAAAGTAATGGTGCAAAAGTTTTTCCATGAGTCTGCAATACTTCGAAGATTGTTTTGGAGCTTTTTTTTTTCTGTCACAAATTTTATTATGTAACAGTTTTAAGTATATTAATCCTGACATAATGAAAATCATCCTATCCTACTGTCACAGAGTGGTGAGATTATATGCAAGAGCCATTTGTTACAAATCTTGAAAAAAAATAGTTAATGATAATAGATAAACTGTGTCAGTAAAAATGACCAGTCACTCGCAAGGGTGAGAAAGGTTACTTGTGACTCTTGATCATTTCATTTTTCCAGTCTCATTCACTCTGTCACTGGGAGAGTTAAAATATTTAAACAACATGGTTAAACTCCCTTGTCTGCTCCACGGAGGGTCCCTTTTTACAAACAGTCCAGTTCTCTCAACACCTGTCAAATGGGAAACACACATACACAAACACAAAACTCTTCTTATAATTTCATCCATGTAAATGCTCTAAGTCCGTTTTAGCATAAAAAAATTCATAAATACACTCAATAAAAAGTTCCATGTTCTGTCAGCAACAAAGTTGAAGACTCAGATTTTCTGCTGGACTGAAACAATCAAAATTATCAAAGGTACTGATTTGTAATTCCCTCCCTAGGTGGCGGTAGGAATGCCAAACAGAACTTGGTTTCTAGAAACTCTAAGGTTCTCCTAATCCAAATATGGATTTCTCAGTTTTCATGTCTCTACATGAAGTAAGGAACCGCAAATGATTAACCCAAAGATCACAAACATCATAAGCTACTGGATGTACTTCAAAGCCTCCAGGGAAGAAATCATAGATAATAATGCAATTCTGTACTGGTGGCATTCCTCTGCTACATACCTGTGTGCTGTGAGGTAACTAAAACAGTCTTGGTTTCACTGTACCATCTGTTCTGTTCTCTACTGAGGGATTCCAGAAGTTCCTCACCTGGACTACAATCTATAGACTTATTTCTCAACCTTTCTTCCTTTAGGTTGATGTCACTTTGCATGATGCTGCAGTTATGGTGGTGGTATTCAGTTTCATGGAGTTCTTGCAATTGTTGACTATACTGAAAAACTAAATTAGTCACAGATATAAAATCAAAATAGTTATAAGAAATGCATATCAAAATTTAAGATTAGAGAAAACTCTTCATGTGGACAGCTAAAACATAGCATTATTTTCATTGGTATTACAACTTTCATAAATTAGCACTTAAATTAACTCATTATAGAAACAGATACTTCATTTTTTCCCTAAGTTAAATTTACTGTAAAATAAATAATACAGCTGAATAAAATCATGGTGGAAGTAACTTCCATTCACTTCAATTTTACAGCACAAATTTACAGATAATTACCTAAGTAAAATATTCTTAACACACTATGAAAAAATGAACTAAAAATAAAACACGTTAGGAAATGGCACAGTTCTTCTTAGAGCATATGGAGTGAAATATATCCATATACATAATTATGTTTTAGCATAGCCTGAACATGATTACATCTGTTAATATAGAGAAATCCAATTAAATTTAACCTTAATGTCTCTGTACAGAAGAAAACTATTTACTTATGCATGACCTCAATATACTTTCAAGAAATATAAAAATAAGGCCATTGGTTCATTGCACAGGTGTTTCCCAATAAATGTTTACATTAGATTCACAATCACCTGAGCTCAGAAAGTAGACTATCACCCAGTCCTCAGAGGGAACGTGACCAAAAATGAGACCGAACAGGGGAACTCTCAACAGTCCAAGGCTAACAGATTAAGTATCAAAGAGAACACAACACTGCAGCTTTTCAGTAAAAAAAAATATTATAACTCCAAAGATTCTGACTCATCCTCTCCCGATTATAGACAGAACAATTGACAGTATGTATAACTGCATAGTTCATGTCTAAAGCTATTTTCTAGGCAGAAGCTCAAAGAAGGTGCATCTCAGTTACTCACTGTTTGTCACAAGCACTGCAGTAATTACCAGCCGAAGGGAACAGAGGATTCCGAGAGCTATCACAATGAGCTGCCAGGGGACTGAACACACTTAAATCAGCAAAACAAATCAAGAAAATCTCTATTAATAGACCAGATCTCAATACTAATTACAATTTGTGTAGCATGGAAACAAAGGAAAATTTTGCACAAGTCTATGATTTGAACTGACTGAAAATGTACACTCAAAATTGTAGATTTCTACCTAGAATGTAAGGATTTTAGAAATCCTAGAGGTGTTCTCAAAATTTTGAACAAAGCCTGAGCCTTCCACAGTGGATCCTCCTGACTCAGCTTAGAAGGAGCTAGATGACAGGCATGTGCCCTCACCCAATTCTATAGGGAAAAATGAGCATTCTACAGAAGGCACTTGAGACATAGATACAATCCAAATACAAGATATCAAGCTGGGTCCTACAGTCCACCAAAAGAGATAACTGAGAATGGAGAGGAAGGAAAGAGGGATGGATGTTTTTGAGAACTGTTAGGGAACCACAGTTGTTCTGGATGTGATCTGTATACAGCCCCATCCTTGAAAATGCCTATAAGTCAAGAATCACTTTTTTCCCGTAAGTTCAATATTGCTCTATATAATTCTAAATATTTCGGTGTATCTAAGGTATTTGGAATATGAAACACATGCCTGTGATTTCCATTATATGAACAAAAGGTAAAAGTTGCAGCTTGGAATACAGCTGTGCCAATGTGTATAGAGTAACTAAAAAGAATAAAAATTGAGTTTTTTCTCAATTTCAGTAATAAACAAAATTATTCTTTGATTTACTTTTCCAGAACTCACCATGGGGTTTACTTATTCCCACACACACTAATTCTCTCTCTCTCTTTTTTTTATTTTTTTATTTTTTTTGTTTTTTCGAGACAGGGTTTCTCTGTGTAGCCCTGGCTGTCCTGTAACTCACTTTGTAGACCAGGCTAGCCTCGACCTCAGAAATCCACTTGCCTCTGTCTCCCGAGTGCTGGGATTAAAGGCGTGCGCCACCACCGCCCGGCTCACACTAATTCTCTCATCCCCTCTCTCTGCATCTGCAATTTTATTCTCAGGAGGAAATATCCTCTTCTGATGGACAACTGTTTTGCATAGTGGCATTATATATTTGGATATTTATGACAAGTAAAACACGTTCTTCAAGAGTGAAAGTATTGTTTCTAATGCATTAGGCTTCATTCCTTAGGATTTTGTTTCTCTAGAACATTTCGTGTTTTTCCAGACCCTAGTTTGTCTGTCAGTATTAAAGTCTGGATATTTATGAAAATTAAAACATTTTCTTCATGCATGAAAGTATTGTTTCTTTTGGGGGAGTTTGAGACAGGGTTTCTCTGGTTCACCAGGCTGTCCTGAAACTCACTCTGTACACCAGACTGGCCTCAAACTCAGAAATTCATCTGCCTCTGCCTCCCAGTTTCTGGGATTAAAGGTATGCTCCACCACTACCAGACAAAAGTATTTTTCTAATGCATAAGCAACATTTTCTTAGGAGTTTGTTGATCTAGAACATGTCTTGTTTTTCTTTTTTTTGTTGTTTTTTCTGTTTGTTTGTTTGTTTTTGTTTTGTTTTGTTTTTTGAGACAGGGTTTCTCTGTATAGCCCTGGCTGTCCTGGAATTCACTTTGTAGACCAGGATAGACTCGAACTCAGAAATCTGCCTGCCTCTGCCTCCCAAGTGCTGGGATTAAAGGCGTGCGCCACCACGCCTGGCTTCTTGTTTTTTTTTTTTTTTTTAAATTTTGTTTATATGTTAACTTTGATGTTTTCAGAATTCTTGACTAGGCTAGATAATTAAAAAAAAAACCTTCTAATTGTTTCTTGCTTCTTGATTCCCGAGAGTTTTTTTTTTTTTTTTTTTTACAGATTCCCATTGTTCTAAATAGCCCATCTGATTTATTCCCTTACCAACAAGCATCTAAAAGGTAGAAGAAGGGTTATATTTTTTCTTTCTGTTTGATTTTTAATTTTAAAACTTGATTGTTTTATTTTTTTAAGTTTAATTTTGAACAATTTTGTATGTAATTACCCTCCAACTACTCTTTTCTTCCCTCTCACCCTCATGTATATCTAAGACCAGATGAAATGGAACATTATACTTTTCAATAAAATCAGTGGGATATTTTCAAATTACTAAAAATTTAAAATACATTTTTAAAAAGTGATTTTAGACACTTAAAACACTCACCTCTGAGGCCAGCTTTTCTTGGCCTCCGAGTCGCCTCAAGCCTCACCTGGTTCTGCAACCCTGAAGACTTAGGAAATCTCACATTTGAGAAAGTGACCTCTTGCTCACTCATCTTGGGAATATGTAGAGTATGTTCTCTGTTAAAATATGTCCTTGAGTGATTTCTAAAGAAAACGTTAAAACGTCAACTTATATGAAGGTACCTGGATCTCATAATACAGAATGTTGGGAAAGGATGGTGTTTGACTAACTCACTTAATCATCCAAAAACTCTGACATGGACTGACCTTGAATTCCATTACAGGAGAGAAACCTTTGCAGATTTCTGTTATGATTGTTTTTATTTCTAATGGTAACAGCAGTATATAGGAAATATAGAAGAATTAACACCAGAGCCCATTTGTTCAAAATATTCAGCACGTAAAAATGTGAGGTAAAAGTGATACTACTGAAAATCATTGAAAAAAATTAAACAATCTATCCAAATAACAGAGTCAAAGTTTTAGGAATAAATAAAAATGCTGCTTTAAGCCGGGTGTGATGGCTCACGCCTTTAATCCCAGCACTTGGGAGACAGAGGCAGGTGGATTTCTGAGTTCGAGGCCAGCCTGGTCTACAGAGTGAGTTCCAGGACATCCAGGGCTATACAGAGAAACCCCGTTTCGAAAACAACAACAACAGCAACAACAAAATGCTGCCTTAAAATTACTTACATATTTTGATAAACACATGAATGCTAAATGATCTTTCATTCTTTTTATTTTATACATGACTCCCAGAGTTTCCCAGACACTACTGCAGGTGACTCAAGACACAGAAATATCTCATGAAACACCAGTCAGCTGAGATTTCCAATCTCTCAGCCCAGCCACTGTCTACACATTCCTCTCCATGCTTGGACCAGGTAAGTGGATTCAAACAGAAAAGATCTTACTGAGTGGGATAATTCAGGCCCAGAAAGGCAATACTCAGTATTCTCTCTTATCTGAGGCTTCTGGTTCAGTCTTCAGGAAAGACTTTTTATCTTTAGTAACTGAAGCAACCGGGAAAGTAGAAAGGGGACTTCGCCGGAGGGGTATGGGAGCAAAAGAAAAAGGCATAGAGGATACAATATGAAGTTTCAATTTTAAATCATTCCATCTACACAGTCATGCCACATATACCATACTCATACATAATGAGTATAATACATAATACATAATGCAAGAGGAGGTTATAGGAAAAAAAATTGTCATTATGCAGCATACCTGATTTAATGCCCATAAAAGGTACAATCTGATAAAAGATATCAATGTATTAGTAAAGAGTAAACATTTGTAACTGACATTACCCTTGCATTAATAACTGAGCTAAGAGCCAGCAGATAGTAAAGACAAGCTGCACGTGATAGCTTTCTTTTCGACTTTTTTAATTTATGAAGTTTTCTGAAGTGATTCACCATTTGTCTTATTTCTTGAGAAAAATACGTCCTTCAATTACAGTAGTCTTTTCCAAATTTTATTTATTAATATTAAAGCCAATGTACATGTGTCCAGAAGAAAATTTTACAAAGTGAGTTTTCCCACTCTACTTTCCTTCTAGGTACAATGATCAAACTCAGGTATCCTCTAGAGTATATTTGATCATTTGATAGAAAAACAATAAAAGTAGCTATTGTTACCTGTGTCTCTCCCCTGAAGCGATGCTGGTAGAAGGAATGGATGCCTCAATTGGGGTAATGTGGGCCTTTCCTGGTCTGTATCCCCTAAGAGGCTCCAGGAAGAAAGGCAGAACTAAATCTCCTCCAAGTGATACTCAACCTCATGGTTTTCTGCCCCTCCTCTTGACCAAATCGAAAAGAGGAAATTGCTTTTGAAAGCTCAGTCTGACAGCAAATTAAAGGAGCAAAATATTGTGCCAGATGCTGTAAAAGAAATATCTATAAATGATATTTGAAGACATCCAAGATTAGCACTCCTGCAGAGAGAGCAAAACCTATGTCCTCAGCAAATCAACTGGGGAAAAGAGGGACTGAAGCTTCTCTGCTCACCGTTTTTTAATTGAATGTTGGATATATTCTCTTATGCTTCTATTTTTTTTATGTTTACTTCTTGGTTTTGAATCATGCTAATTGCACCTAAGTTTGTATTAGAAATGCCTTTAAACCACATTTCCACTGGTAAAGTCTTCCATTATACTCTGCAAGCTCTTTAATCATAGGTAATTTAGACTGTGAACATTGAAGTCATTCCACATGGAGTGGTCTACTGCTGGGGTTTTCATGGTGCTGAGATATCAAATCTAAGGCAATGAACATCCTCAGCAAATACTCTTTCCCTAGGCTACAGACTCATGCCTTAGTTGACTTCCTTCTGGTGTTTTGTTTTGGTTTGGTTTTGGTTGTTGTTGTTTGTTGTTGTTGTTTTGAGACAGGTTTTGTACCTTGCTATGGACCACAAGCTGCTCTCACACTCAGAGTTCTCTGGCCTCATTCAGTTCTGTTTTAGCATTAAAGCTGTACTATTCTGCATCAATTTACTCCATATTTCTCATATTAATTTTTAGGAAATAGTAAGCAGTTCTTCATTTCATATGTAATGATCTCAAGATGATTAAAACCATATGTATTTATTAATCACTTACATAAAACAGAAATCAATTAGAAAATGCTCAACTATTTAACATTCTACTTGTTTTATAGTATTTTGTTGTTCTTAATTTAAAAGTACACGGAACATAGTTTAGAAAATACTAAGAAAGATATTTTATGCATGAATACATGGGATTCAAGGACATATATATTTTAGGAACCCCGATATAGATTATCACATGACAGCTAGTTCATTTACAGTCTTTCATTTGGCATGAAAATATTCACACCTGACTTTTAGAGATGAGATGAGGTGATTTTTCTTCTGTGAATTTTGCCATTGGGTTTGTGATGAGAATTCCTGGAAAGAAGGTGTTTCGGTAGGCTGATTTAAAGTACAGAGAGGTGAGGACTATGTCATGCTATGGGTCTAGGGATTATTTATCTTACCAGAGGGCTCTAGCCCCTTAAATAACCTGTGTCAAAACTAACATCCTGTGATTAATAGATAAAAGCTTCATGAAATCTATGAACATAGCTGACCACTAATATCCATTAACCTGAAGCTTTAGACTATCTTCTCTTATCTTGCTGCAATGTACCCACCAATGTATAATAAAATTGTCTTGATTTATGACTTTCTACATTCTTTAAAACTTCTAAACATTATGAAACTGCTTCTACATTGGAACATGGAACCATGGTCTCTCAAAATATTTCCAGAATACACTATCTTTTATTCCATTTAAGGTGAAAGCTGGATTTTGCATCCGTAGATCTTCTTTGAAGGCCCTTGCTGTGCAAACATTACTAGTGAGGTTGCACATTCTAGTGACTATTCACATGCTGAACACTTTAGACACTTCATTTTTATTGAGGGTATGGTTCAGGGTAGGGCATGTACAAAGTCTTGACCTCATAAAACACAGTGTACTGGATAGCTTTGTGTCAACTTGACACAGCTGGAGTTATCACAGAGAAAGGAGCTTCAGTTGGGGAAGTGCCTCCATGAGATCTAGCTGTAAGGCATTTTCTCAATTAGTGATCAAGGGGGGAGGGCCCCTTGTGGGTGGTGCCATCTCTGGGCTGGTAGTCTTGGGTTCTATAAGAGAGTGGACTGAGCAAGCCAGGGGAAGCAAGCCAGTAAAGAGCATCCCTCCATGGCTTCTGCATCAGCTCCTGCTCCCTGACCCGCTTGAGTTCCAGTCCTGCATCCTTTGGTGATCAACAGCAGTTTGGAAATGTAAGCCAAATAAACCCTTTCCTCCCCAACTTGCTTCTTGGTCATGATGTTTGTGCAGGAATAGAAACCCTGACTAAGACACACAGTAATCATAAAAGCAAAAAATAATAATACAAATGGCAATGATTGTAACAAAAACAATGAAAATAATAACAGAATAAAGAGAGGAGGTAAAAGACTATTTGACTTCAATAGTCTCTTGCTATGAGCTCACCTTTTTTATTATATGTTCACATCTCTTACTAAACTTTACTTTCATTTGATTGTATTCTTTTCTAACTGGCTGACATGTTTTTGATGAAATCAAGTAAAATTGTTCTTTAAATCAAGAGACATTCATTAACAACTCACTGGGAAATGGTGTATGGCTCAATACTAGAAGAACAACTGAAGATATGCTGTCAAGCTTGCTGCCTAATAGAGTAGGTAAGAGGGGACCTCCTGATTCTTTCTTCCATTACTAACTTCCAGCCATACTTGAATTATCACTAGACAGTGGATTTCTCTAGTTCTTTCTTTCACTCCCCCTGTAATGTTTTCTCCCATTTATAAAGTACCCATGTGCTGCCCGTTTCTTATGTGACTGGGATCTGTCTCCTTAAATTGTTCTCTTTATAGATGTAAGAGAAGAACTTTTATATTGATCATTATTGTTTTATGTGTGTGTGTGTGTGTGTGTGTGTGTGTGTGTTTAAGAAAGCTTGAGTGCATGCATGCTATGTGATATACAGAGGACAAATTTTGGGGTTAACTCTTTTCTTGCACAGAGTTCAGTGGAACAATTTGGGGATGTCATCAGGCTATGCAGTAGTGCTTCTACCCACTAAGACAATTCAAATTCCAGTTTTTTATACTGTAACTCAAATATATATGTATTACCACTCAAATCTGCTATTATCATGCACCTGACATTCACTGAAAGAGATGATAAACTTTCAATAATCTCAACAGTGTAAGAAACGTCCCATGGGTACAGTGAAGATGATTCCATAATGTTTCTAGCTAGTCACTTTTGGCTGTACCCCTCACCTCAAAGGAATCATGTTATTTCTAAACTACACACACACACACACACACACACACACACACACGTGTGCACGCAGAGGACATGGAAAGTGTGGTGGTGGGAGAAGCAGCAATGTTGAAGAAAGTGGTTACAGTGTCCTTATGGAGGCAGATGCTTGTGCTGTCTTAGCTTTCCTCAGGGAAGACTCTAAAGAAGTCTGCTGACTTAAGGACACTCTGAACCTAGGTTCCAAATACATCATTAATCCATGCATAGAATATGGATACAATGAACACATAGAAGGACCTGGGTTTTAGTTTCCTACAAAGCATGACCCTGGCAGCTGAGGCCTCATGAGTGGAAGGAAACACCAGACCAGGCACTTGTGACTTCATGTAAGTCCCATCATTCACAGATTCTTTCACCACGGTACATCAGAAGTCCTGTTTCCTTATAGGATTGCTGTGAAGGTTTAATAAGATGCACACATAGCTTTTGTTTTATTGTGTGTGAGACAGGGTCTCAATATTTAACTCTGTCTGGCCTAGAAATTACCATATAGAACAGGTTGACCTCAAAGTCACAGAGATTGAATTATTCTTTCTCACAGGTGCTGGGATTAAAGGTATGAATCACCACATGAAACTTCAAATAATGTTTTTAATCATAACCTGGCAAATGGGTAGTAAGTTGCATTCAACAGAAACATTATTGGGGGGGGGGGAAATCACTCCAGTCTTTGCTTAGCATATTATCTGAGCAAAACACTAATACTTTTTTTTTTAATTTTACTAGACATTTTCTTTATTTACATTTCAAATACTATCCCAAAAGTTCCCTATACGTCCCCCCCGCCCCTGCTCCCCTACCCACCCACTCCCACTACTTGGCCCTGGAATTCCCCTGTGCTGGGTCATATAAAGTTTGCAAGACCAAGGGGCCTCTCTTCCCANTGATGGNNGATTAGGCCATCTTCTGCTACATATGTAGCTAGAGACTCGAGCTCAGGGGGGTACTGGTTAGTTCATATTGTTGTTCCACGTACAGAGTTGCATCCCCCTTCAGCTCCTTGGGTACTTTCTCTAGCTTCTCCATTGGGGGCCCTGTGTTCCATCCATTAGCTGACTGTGAGCATCCACTTCTGTGTTCACCAGGCACTGGCATAGCCCCACAAGAGGGCGCTATATCAGGGTCCCTTCAGCAGAANCTTGCTGGCATGTGCAATAGTATCTGGAAAACACTAATACTTTAAGCCTGTGTTTTCATGTGCTTATCAGTATTGGGTCACCTCCTTCCTAGGTTTAGAGTAATTGTAATCAGAAATTTGGAAAGAATATGGTAGATTTCAAAGGAATCTTTTTTTGAGATTTTTTTTTTTTTTTTGAGCATTTTAGCTTCAAGAATCTTCTCAAATATACAAACTGGCTAGATTTTCTAAGAATGCAGGTGTTTGGAATGACAGGATAGGGAGGGTACATGAGCAAAAATGAGAAACTGACACATCTACAGCCCTGAGGCATTGCTGCTCTAGAAAACCCACATTCCTCCCTCATCTGAGCGGTTTATGTCACAGTGCTCATGGAAATATTAATGGTGCTTAGACCTTCTTGCATCCTTATCTTTGCTAAGAGGGTGTCATTTTTACCACAGAGGCTAACCACATGCACAGAGCACACTTCTTTATGATTTCTGCATATTATTTGCCTCCTCTAACATTATGCAAAGACTATGAGCAAGAACTTCAGAGCTGTTTGTTCATAATTGTGGCCAAAGCATTAGTGGGAGATAAGGGACCTTCCAGTGTGCTTGAGCAAGGAGGAAGGTAACTAAGAAAGACTGAACATGCAGTTATTTGCTTGTTTGGGCAGATAGGAGCATGTCTATAAATGTAAAGACAAAGAGTAGCAGCTTTTTCTATGCTTTGTACACTTGAGCACTAAATCCATAGAAGAATGAAAACTGTTAAGAGACACAATTAGCATTGAAAGACAAAGTGACTGTCAATGGAAGTCAACCAAAGTGTAGCTGAAACATGATGTACCAAACTCGCATGACCAGGTAATAAAACAGTGAAGTGAAAAAGTTAAAGAAATATTTGTTTTCTTGAATTTTGTCTTTAAATAAATTGTTGTGATAAAAACAACAACACAAACATACACAAACAAACAAACACACACACACACATACACACACACACACACACACACACACACACACATTCCTGGCTGCTTCACTGTAAAAGCCTTTAATTGTGAAAACACAACTGTCCATTCTAGTATGTTGAGAAAGCCACAATCCAAATTTCCCATTCCAACCTTCAAATCACTGGTAAGACTGAATTATCCTGGCCAATATCTTACCTCTTGGTGCTGTCTTTAAAAGAACTTTTACCACCATAAAATATTGTAAACTTCACAGGTCTTAAGAAAACACAAAACAGCTCTACCTTGAGATTTCCTCTGTTTGTATCTACTCTGGGCATTTGTACCCACAGCTGTTTTAACACTCTGCCTAATCTGCCTACACACATAGTCCTTGATAGAATCAAGCACTGAGAGCAAGAAAATGAGAAAGATGACTCAGGAATGTAGGAAGAATGATAAAAGGGGGGTCATATAGGGTTTCCTGTGGATATCTGGGCTCTTCAATACCTAGGGATACAATTCACTCTTGGAGAATTCAGTTAGGATACAACCTGTAAGAGCATTGCCTCCTCAGTCCGTTTTCTCTATGTGTCATGCTTCAGAGCAGAGACTCTAATCCAACTCCAATGCGTTCTCTGTGGGTCTGTGGGCTCAGCTCATCCTGCTTAAACACACTTTTAAGTTTATTTCTTTTGTAATTTTTTTTCGTAATGTGTGGTCTAATATAGTTCAGGATGGCCCAGAATTAATATGTGGCTGAAACAGCCCTGAAACACTTGATCTTATTCCCTTTAAGTTGTGAGTTTTGGAATTATAGGGTGAACTGCCATATCCAACCTTCATATCATCCTTTTACTTTTGATTGTGTGTTTACTTTTCTTATTTTGATAAGTTTTATCTTAGTTTATTATCTAATAAACCCAGGGATCCTGCTACTAAAACAGGCAAGCATATCTGTGGTTTAATTTATAGATTAACTCTTTGAAACAAACAGATCTCACTAATATTAAGTAAAGGTACAGGAGTCTATTAAACAATTTTTAAATAATCTCAGCTATCATTCAAAGTCCTGACAATAAGGAGAAGCCATATTGAAAATGGCTAGTCTTCCATAGGATCTAGTTTTGACTCTCAGAACCCACATTTAACATCTTGGTAATTTTTAATCTAAGGACATTTTTTATGGTCAGTTTTCATTTCAACTCACCACATATTAGAATCAGCTGATGTTAGAGCCAGCATTTCCAGGCTTCTAACATGCATTAAGAAATAGCTGCTCTCTCGGAATCCTAAAGGGTTTCCATACCATACGGAATACTGAGGAACCCAGCCTTGCGGATTGAGCAACCAACAACTGGGTTGTCAGCTCCCTGAATGAGAGGCAAATATTGTGGAATGACTACAAATGTTGAGACAGCAGCCAAGGGGACCAAGCAAATATATGGGTCTTCCATTCTGCATTGTGATTCAGCTGTTGTTAACTCTATAACATGTGCAGAACAAATAAGAACTTATATATGTTCCCTTAGGATTACTAGTTTGAATACAAATGGCACTCATGGGCCTATTTTGGTAACCCCGAAATAATGAGTCATAACTAAGGTCACACCCAATGATTCTCGGGTACCTCCGTTATCCCGGGTCTCTGTCTCACTCTGGACAATAAACAAGCAAACTTTGAAGGAAATGTTTTATTTCATTTCACATGTTTCTCCTGAATGATAAAGAAATATGGATCAAGAATTTGGGTGAAGGCTCCAAGCAGAAATAATAGAAAGACTCTCTTTCTGGCTTTTTCTGTGGCTCAGTTTTAGCTTTATTCTTTTTCTCTTTTTCTTCACTTTCTTTATAATTGTATTTATTAATTAATTAATTTATTTATTTATCTATCTATTCACCACTTTATCCATTCCTCCCTCTAACACCCTCAGAAGCTCATAACCCTATTAACCCTTCCGATTTGCCTCAGGAAAAGAAGACCCTCCAAGGGTAAAAATTTGCCCTGGCATTATACATACAGCAGGCACACACACTTGGCCAAGGCTACACAAGTAGTGTACCTTGGGGAAAAGGATCCAAAGGTAAGCAACAGAATAGAAACAGCTTCCATTCCAGTTCTTAGAGGACACAAATGAAAACGAAGCCTTATAACTGTTAAAAATATGTAGGGTTCCTAGGTCCTACACTTGCATGCTCTTTGGTTGGTGCTTCAGTCTCTGTGAGGCCCCATGTGTCCAAGTTAGTTGACTCTGTAGGTATTCTTCTGGCATCCTTGACCACCAGGATCCCTCAATTCTAACCCCAACTCTTCCAAAATACTTCCTGACCCTTGCCTAATAATTGACTATATCTATTTTCACTAGCTACTGGATGAAGTCTCTCAGGACATAGTTACTCTAGACTCCAGGCTGCAAACATTGGAGAGTATCCATAATCATGTCAGGGCTTGGCTCTTTCCCAAGGGAAGTTGGGAAGGTCATTGTTTGGCAATTCTCACCTTCTCTGCTCCATCTTTATTCAAGTTTATTTCTAGGCTTGAAAAACATTGAGCCAAAGCTGTTGTGGGTAGTTTGGTATCCATTTTCCTCCACTGGAAGTCCCATCTGTCTGCTAGAGATGGCCACTATATGTTAGTCTCCATATCCCCAACAAGTAGTAGCCTCAACTATGGTCATCCCCATAAACATTCAGATGCTTCCCCTATCCTAGGTCCATTCTGTTCCCAGAGAGGCCCTCCAACTGAGTTCCTTTCTCCCTTTCAGTTCTTTTCTATACTCTCATCACACCAGATCCCCATCCCCACTAGCCTCTTCACCCACCCTCACATCTAGTTTCCTCAATTAATTCAACTCTGATGTATATTTTGTTTCCCTTTCTGAGTTAAATATAAGCATCTTCACTTGAGTCCTATTTGTGACTTAGTTTCTTTGAATCGGTGGGTTGTAGCATGGGTATCCTGTACTTTATGGCTAATGTCCACTTATAACTGAGTACATACTACATGTGGCCTTCTTTCTGAGTTGCCTCACTCAGGATTATATTTTGTAGTACCATTAATTTAATGAAAATTTCATGATGTTTTTCTTTTTAAGTGCTGATTAGTATTCTATTATGTACATGTATTACAATTTCTTCATATATTCTTCAGCTAAGGAACATATAAGATGTTTCACATTATTGGCTATTACTGGCTATTAGAATAAAGATGCTCTGAACATAGTTTAGCAGACATGCTTGTGATGTGGTCTTTTAAGTTTGAGAGCATCTTTTAAGTTTAGGTCCATAAGTAGTATAGCTGGATCATGTAGTTCTACTTTTCCCAATTTCTTAAGAAGTTGCCAAATTGATTTCCAGGGTGGTTGTAAAAATCTGCATTCTGGACACCACTGGAAGAGTATTCCTCATGCTCCACATCCTGGCCATCATGTGCTAAACTTTAAGATATTTTTTCTTTTTTTTACTAGATATTTTCTTCATTTATATTTCAAATGCTATCCCCTTTCCTAGTTTCCTCTCTGAAACTCCCATATATAATCCCCCCTTTCTGCTCCCCAACCCACCCACTCCTGCTTCCTGGCCCTGGCATTCCCCTATACTGAGGCATATAAACTTCTTAAGACCAAGGTCCTCTCCTCCCTTTGATGGCCAATTAGTCAATCCTCTGCTACATATGCAGCTAGAGACACAAGCTCTGGGGTATTGTTGTTCCTACTATAGGGCTGCAGACCCCTTCGGCTCCTTTGGTACTTTCTCTAGCTCACTTGTTGGGGACTTTGTGCTCCTTCCAGTGGATGTCTGTGAGCATCCACTTCTGTCTTTTACTGGCACTACTAAAGCCCCTGAAGAGACAGCTATAGTTGGCTCCTGTCAGCAAGCTCTTATTGGCATCCACAATAGTTTCTGGGATTTGTGGTTATTTATGGGATAGAACCCTAGGTTGGCCAGTCTCTGGATGGTCATTCCTTCAGTCTCTGCTTCACATTTTGTCTTTGTAATACCTTGCATGGGTATTTAGATCCTCCCTCTAAGATGGATTGAAGTATCTATACTTCAGTATTCCTTCTTCTTGAGTTTCGTGTGTTCTGCGAATAGAATCTTGGGTATTCTGAGCTTCCGGGCTAATATCTACTTATCAAGGTGTACATTTAATGTGTGTTCTTTTGATATTGGGTTATCTCACTCAGGACGATATTTTCCAGCTCCATCCATTTGTCTAAGAATTTCATAACTCCATTGCTTTTAATAGCTGCATAGTACTCCATTGTATAAAGGTACCACATTTTCTGTTATGGGACATCTGTTTTATTTCCAGCTTTTGGCTATTGTAAATAAAGCTGCTATGAACATAGTAGAGCATGTGTCCTTATTACATGTTGGTGTATTTTCTGGGTATATAGCCAGAAGTAGTATTGCTTTATCTTCTGGTAGTACTATGTCCAATTTCCTGAGGAACTGTGGGAACTAAAAGGGGCTGGGGAAGGAGCAGGAGGGAGGATAGCCCATATCCGGTCTGAGTTCCTCCTATGTTCTGGGCAGGTAGATGAGGGAAGGCTACCAGATGCTTTCCATTAGACCCCAGGTGGGCATCTAAGACTCGTTGGGGGGGGGACAAGGGGCAGCCCCTGACTGAGGGCCCAGGGCAAAACCCTGTGGCCCTGGGGTTATGGGAAAGAGGACTGAGGGAGAGAGATTCCCACACAGGCGAGAGTCTGTGCAGTGGGCCTTGATGAGTAGACACTGTCTATGGTTTTAGAGCTTTATTATAGAAAGTCAGGGTGAAAGAGAAAAGGTAGAAAGAGAGAGAGACCCACCATTGCCATGAGGAGAGAAAGGGAAACAGAGAGAGAGTCTGTGAGAGGAGATGAGAGGAGAGAAGAGAGGAGAAGGCAAAGAGAGCAAGAGAGGAGAGGGGAGTGAGAGACTGAGGAGGGGCCAAAAGGTCCCTCTTAAAGTATGCTGCTATCATTTCTGTTGCTAGGTAACTGTGGAGGAGTTTAGTCTGATGGTCAGAAGCTTGGGACATTGCCTTCATGATGACAAACCATGCTTCTCCTATGGGGACTGTGGGAGGGGGGCAATAACTTCAAGAGGAACCAGAGTTCCAGGAGACATGAGAGAACTCCTTCTGTCTCATGTAGGTGAATTATCACCACTGGGTCCATTGGTTCAACATCTCAGCTGAACTGGAGACCAGACTCTCTGTTTATAGCCCTATGCCCCACAAGGAACCACCAAAATTATTTCCAGAGTGGTTGTAGCAGCTTGTAATCCCACCAACAATGGAGGAGTGTTCCTGTTTCTTCACATCCTTGCCAGCATCTGCTGTCACCTGAGATTTCTATCTTAGCCATTCTGACTGGTGTAAGAGCTGGTGAGATGGTTCAATGGGCAAGAACACTGACTGCTATTCTGAAGGTCCAAAGTGCAAGTATCAGCAACCACATGATGGCTCACAACCACCTGTAATAATATCTGACACCCTCTTCTGGTGTGTCTGAAGACCGCTACAGTGTACTTAGCTGTTTATGTTTTATGTTGATTACCTTGAACTTGACTTTTTTGTTGGGTGATAAACATGTATCTATTTGCATACTTCTACATGCAGACATCCAGTTAAACCACCACCACATGTTGAAGATGCTTTACAATTTTCTTTGCATAATTTTGCCTTCTTTGTCAAAAATCAAATGTGGGTGGCTGGTTTACTTTTGTGTTTTTCTTTTTCAATTCCATAGATTAGCCTATCTTTTTTGTATGGATCCTATATCGATTTTATTTCTGTTGCTCTATAGTGCAACTTGAAGTCAGACAGGTTATAATTCCAGAATTTCTTCATATTTTCTAGGTCATGCATTTTCCTTCTTCAATTAAGAAGGTGTATAATATAGCATTTTATCAAACAGCAGCCACAATTAAGAACTTTAAATTTCTAAAAACCACGTGGAATTTTAAACTATTGGAAATATTTTTTTAAATATTTTATTAGATACTTTCTCCATTTACATTTTAAATGCTATCCCGATTGTCCCCTATACCCCCCCTGCCCTGCCCTGGCATTTCCCTCTACCGGGCATATAAAGTTTGCAAGACCAAGGGGCCTCTCTTCCCAATAATGGCTGAATAGGCCATCTTCTGCTACATATGCAGCTAGAGACACAAGATCTGGGGGTACTGGTTAGTTCATATTGTTGTTCCACCTATAGGGTTGCAGACCCCTTCAGCTGCTTAGGTGCTTTCTCCAGCTTAACGTGTGTCATCCACGGATGTATAGGAATAACATAATGGAAATGGCTATCTTACCAAAATCAATCTAAAAATTCAATGCAGTTTCCATCAAAATTCTGACATAATTCTTTATAGACCTTGAAAGAGTAATTCTAAATTACATATAGAAAATCAAAAAGCCCATAAAGTACAGGATAGCTAAAATAAACCTAAATCCAGATATCTCAATCCATGTTCTGTAATAGTGTCTGGCTGCTGATAGTCACTTTTGAACTTCTAGACCCAAAGGACCCATGCCCTCACACTTCTCTGCATAGCAAGTAATAAGACTACCAGTGAGACCCTGTCTCCAAAAGCACAACCAACAATTGGGAAATGAAATGTGTTTTTAAGCTGAATGAGCAGTCTAGAAAAAGCTGTACCACTGACAATGTACATATATGTATTACTTAAGAGTTTTCTCCAAACCCTGATGTTAATTATTATGAAGAGAGGGCTACAAAAGTTTCTTCAAGACCCATTATTCCTATACGTGTTCTTGAGCCTTCTTATTCTCTCTCCTCAAGGAAAGCTAGTGTGATAGATGTCTTCTGTGGGTGATCACAATTTCTCTGTTTTAGAATAATGGCAATGGTCAAGTTCAAACCAGTACTAATAGTTACACATGGGACTTCCAGGTGCAGCTTAAATGCAGACCTATAATCTTGCCACCCAAAAAGAGATAAAGGAGGATCAGCAAGTAAAATCCATCCATTTCTATAGTGAGTTTGGAACTAGGTTGGCGTTTGGAACTAGCTTGGCTTATGGAATCCTGCTCTCACAAAAGCAAAAGCACACACACCAACTAAAGGTAAGCTCCTCATAGTAAGCAAATAAACACTGTTTTTCTTTAATCCAGTTTATGTTCTTTATTAGAGCACCCCTAAGAAACTAACACACACCTTAAAAATATCAGTAGTCTAACATTATAAAAATGCATAAATATACTAAGTGACAAATGTACTCAACTTAACAAATAGAAATATCTAAATTTGATTGAGTCTATTAAATATAATCGTAATCAGTAAACACTTTTGACCGAAGAAATCTTCAAGTCACATCATTACTTGATGACTAAGATTTAAGAAATTAAAAAAGAAATTCTTCCAAAATATAAACTTTACAAAATACAAGAATGTCGTCTAAAACTTCAAAATAAGCGTTAAAGACCAGTATGTTCACCATGTCATAAACACAAAAGGGTTGGGTATGATGGCACATACTGTTAATCAAAGCCTTTGAGAGGCAGAGGCAGGCAGACTTCTGTGAGCTAGATGTCAGTGTGGGTAACATAGTGAGTTCAAGGACAGTCAAGGCTATAAAGGAAGACCTTGCCTCGAGAAAACAAACAAACAAATAAGCAAATAAAGAAATAAGTATCTCTCTCTCTCTCTCTCTCTCTCTCTCTCTCT